>NC_143220.1:5259238-5422925 GCF_030267445.1 Bombyx mandarina | reverse complement strand
ATATTTGGTATGAACAGTAATCAGCGCTATCTAGTGTAAGCAAATATATCCGCGACTCCAGCAGTGTCGAGTAAAAATCTGCGCAGTTCAAATTCAAATTCAAATTCAAAATCATTTATTTCAACTTGGATGTCATCAAAAACACACTTGTTGAATGTCAAAATGTAAAAGAAAATGTTAACTCTACCACCGGTTCCAAAAAAAGCCACAGTCCTGAGAAGACCCGGCGAAACAAACTCAGCGGGCTTTTTTTTTTTTTTGTATTTTCTCAACTATTTTCTTTTTTTAAACAAGAAAACATATTTACAGTATACAAAAAAACAAGTCAAAAAAAATACAATTCAAATAAATAATAATAATAATGGAAAATGAAAAGGCCAGGAGCGAACGCCTCATTCCCACGTAGTGCCATCTAGTAAAAAATCCTTAACTTTATAATATGCATTGGGGGAACAATCGATAGTATGATAGTATCTATAATACTATCGATTGTTCCCCCAATCAATGTCACTGTTATTTAATAGTCCGGTAAGACATCGTTTGACCTCGATGCCGACAAAGGGTAAACAGTTACACAGGTATAAGGTTACATTACCGGCGACAGAGTTCCGGTTAGCCAACAAAAAAAGAAACCTTCGAATCTACAATATGACGGTCTTATAAGCCAATCCCATAAGCCATCCAACTATTTAGTGTGAAACATTCCGTTTATTTTGTTTTCATTTTACTGCGCTCCTGTATAATTATATGTTTAAGTTATACATTCATGCTACTTCTACTGGTAATTAATCCATTGATGGAAGGTGAATGCTGAAGGAACACTACTTATCTGCTTAGTGCTGTTTGTTTGCATCATTATCATTTATCATTTCCAGACCTAAGTATGTATAGTATGTAAGTATATATTGTATGTAAGTATGTATATTGGTATTATCAATTAGTTATATATTTCATATTATATGTAAACGGTATAATATATCTTTTTTTCTTTTTCTTCTATATTAAAATATAGAAAATATATACATACAATAAAAATATATATTATACCGTTGTCTATAGTACACCGCAACATACCTGCTATATTTTTGGAAAATATTTTCAGAATTTCTGTAAATTAAGCGGTTGTCTGGAAGAGATCGCTTTTAGCGATAAGACCGCCTATTGTACAGATGTATCTGCTTTTTGACTGTTTTTTGAATGTAAATTGTGTTTCGGTGCGCAATTAAGTATACTAGTGGTCCCCTAGTAGGTAGTCGAAATTCGACTATAACTAATGAAAATTATAATTTTGTACACTATTATGATTCTATTGTCAAAGACTATTAAATACTTCTTTAATTACAGATTTCGTCAAAACTACACTTTAGACAAATATTAGTAAAGAGAAAACAATATTTAATCTATTCTCAATTTGACAGGCTATTACTGACAGACTGCAAATAAACGTTTGACAATATAGTTTTCATACTTCAGTGCAATAAACAAATAGTATGCATGCGTGTGTGTGTCAAATACATGGTATGTAGTGTGTGTAATGTTTTCTTTATTGATTTAATGTATCTTTTATGCATTATTTATAAAAAATATTAGCATTGTGCACTTCTTCTCTATAAGTGTGGAAAATTTCATACTCCTCCGTCCGCGCAATTTTCGTAAAAAGAGATACAAAGTTTTTGCTTCACGTATTAATATATAGATTCTCTCTCTCTCTCTCTCTCTCTCTCTCTCTGATCTCTGTTGAAAGAGATTTTTTCAATGTCGACTACTGTATGACCCTTGAATTATCATTGTATGTACCTCTCGCTACCAGAACAGAGTTAACCCCTACCTTATTTGTGGGAACATTGCGAAATCCAAAGAGCATTTACAGACAATACTTTTGCTATGAGTCATCCGGCTCAAGAATAAATAACTCTCCGGGTTATTTCGTATTCCGTATGACATATTCTTCAACCGAGAAAAGATTTTCAACACCTAACATGTCAATATTATTACGTGAAGTGCTTTTGCGAATGCACGAAGTTGGTAGCCTGTATATATTTTGCTTTTTTTGGAAAGCTATTGTGTTAATATGTCACGAGAACTATTGGCGAGCAATTTCACCAAATATATTTCAGTTGCCGTAGCAAGAAATCAATGCTGTACTGCTTTTGACAAGTAATTTGATGTCGTTTTGTGTTTTGTTTGCCTGGTCAGCGGGTGTTCGTACGCTAAATAATTAACGTCGAATAAATTCTAACATTGATGTCAATAAATTCATTGAATTGTCTTTATTTTTATAGTAAAAACGGTGGATATATTATGTGTCTAATATTGGAAGCTGATATAATGACGGTGTGAAAAAACTGTTCAATTTTTGTCGTTTTCAATGTACTTTCATTTTCATTTTTAAGCGATTGCATAGCTTTTATCGCGGGCTTTGAGAACGCGACCGAATCAAGAAATTCCGTAACGAAAATAAAACCTAACACCCTCCACTCCGCCTACCATATAGCTCGCGTTCAATACGTTCACACGTTGCGCTTGTGTAGCGTGACGTCACATTGCATGCGCATCATGAAAAGTCTGCCCATCTATCTCTCGCGCGGTCTAGCTTATGAGTGTGAAGGTTACAGTTAATGTTTTGGTTTCTTAATGTTTATAAATATAACGTGGTCGTATTTTGTTATTGTTTTAATATTAAATTATTATTGTCTAATTATAATTGCATAAGTTGATAAAAAACACTATGCAATAGCTTTACCTCGGCAGTCCTCGAGTGTCACGCGTGTTTTTATTTTTATTTGTTACAAGCATACGACCTACCTAATCGTTATCACCGTTGCTGATGAAGATTAGCGATGCCATGGTCACAGCCAAAGCGCACCCTATCATTATATATTTTTATTCTTGTAATATTGTAATTAGGTCATAGTCTTTATCCCAAACGAAAACACCGCTCACTTCAAAGCTTGTTTACCGCGTGCTTTTTTATTTGTAACTGGTGGTAAGAGGTCTTGTGAGCCCGCATGGGTTGGTACCAATACCCTGCATATTTCTGCTGTGGAGCAGTAATGCGTTTGAGCTTGAAGGATAGGGCAGCCTTCATATTGTTAAAACTGAGACTTAGAACTCTTGTCTCAAGATGGGCAGCGGCAATAACGTGCTTAACGTCTATGAGCTCCAGTGACCACTTAACGCAAGGTGGGCCGTGAGCTGTTTCATTCATCTTAGCATATAAAAAAATAGTTTAAAAAAACAAAAAAATACGCTTTTATAGAAAATCCCACTAAAAAATAGAAAATAAATCTTAATGAATTTGAATTCAAAATAGTGTAAGCAAAAATGATTTTATTGTAAAAAAAGCGTAGGCTATTTTTTGTTTTTTAGTAGGATTTTCTATATAGGCGTTTTTTTTTTTTTTTTGAAACTATTATATTTCTTTATTTATCATTTTTTAGTTGAATTTCAATTTTTCCAATTTTATTTCTTTTTTCAATATTTTTTTAAAATTGAATTGTCATCGGTCCTTAATAAGTATACCAAATTTCGAGTTAATCCCACGTTTTGACGGGGGTCAAAATCATGTTCATAGATTCCGTTACATATTAACATACTAACATGTATAATATTACATACGTCTGAAGTTAATAAAAGCGTATTAATATCTCAAAACAAACGTTGAAAATGGGTTTACAATAAATTAGATATATATATTAAATTGTCGTCTCGAACATCAAATGATCAAAATTATTCACCTAAGATATTTAAATTACAGTGCCGGAGACCAATTTCCGGTTGATACAGAACAAAACAGACGATGACACAGTAAACGTCATCTGTGCAGCGGAAGGTGCCTTCCCAGCGCCGAACCTCACACTCGCCACGCCGGAAAGGTAAGTTTCACGTTTCTTTTTCTTTTTAATAATACATGATCTCCTCTTCTATCTTATGTTAAGTGGTGACTAGAACTCATAAAAACCGCAACGTGATCGACTCCATCCGTCTTAAAACATGAGATTGAGGTCTCAATTGTGTTTTACAAAGGCTGTCCCCTTCAAAACAGAACGAATGGTTTACTTGGTTGAGTGGTTTATTACTGGTGGTAGGACCTCTTCTGAGTCTGCGCGGGTAGATACCACCGCCCTGCCTATTTCTGCCGTGAAGCAGTAATGCGTTTCGGTTTGAAGGTTTGCTGACCTTATAACTTATATCTCAAGGCCGATGGCGTATTTACGTTGTAGATGTATATGGGCTTCAGTAACCACTTACCACCAGGTGGGCTGTGAGCTCGTCCATCCATCTAAGCAATAAAAAAAAAGAATGACTGAATCGGCAGAAGGATGGCGATAATAAAGATATTAAATTAGCTTTAATTTCTATCTTTATTTCTAGTGATAAGGGTTCGAGTTAGCACACGACGATTAGTACTGTTTTCTAGAACATTTTTGCCACTAAGTAATCTTACGATTCGGCTTGAAGGTTCATATTTTTGTTCTTCTATTTTTCTTCTTTTCTTCGGGATTATTTATTCTAGATAGCTGACACTTCAAGCTGTTACTTATTGTAACCATATTTTTAGCTTAAGCCTCTCACAGATTCCAGTCCACAATTTGCCAATTTCTGGTAAGGCGCTCTAGCCAGGTTGAATACGTTTTTAAAATCTAAATCAACCTACATCATAGCTGATACAAATTATGAATACTATCTCTAGTAGTATTAGAGCAAGAATAATATTTGTGTGTTAGAGAGAAATGTCACAAATTGTGATTGTGTGCCTTATGTAATTTAGTATCTCATCATATAATAAATAGCTGAAGCTTTTATGTAGATTACATATGATAGAATCGACATGACTTGTATGTTACTCTTTCAGACAAAATATTGGACGAATTTTCATGTATCTTCACTATGCAAGAGCTTATACATAGTAAATCAAGATAGCATATAGGCTTAATATATTTATTGTACGGTATAAAAAGCATAGGCGATGCGTGAGTAGTTTCAAGGAATTTTATATTTTCATATAGTTATTTGACACTCAAATCGGCGCATCAATCTACTTATAAATTTAAGATTTAAGTAGCTACAAATAAATTTTTATTACAATTTTTTATTACAAATACATAACAAAAATAAAATTTAAATAATACATAAAATAATATTCAATTTTAAGATTAGAAAAATGTTTTCGATTCAATTGAAAACATTTGTTGTCAGCGGTAGAATCCCATGAAACCGAAATACGTCCCGTAATCAACAACGCATCCAGTAACCTTTGACGATGTGTATACTTCACACTTCTAACACATCTAGAGCCTCCCATCCCATTGTATGTATAGGCTGAGAGTTCGTTTTTTCAATATTAATATAAATTTATATTTTTCAAAAACATTATTGGGACACAGATAATCCAGTTTGGATATGATTGAGCCTTATTTCCACCTAGTATCGGTACGTTTTTTTGATATTTGTGAAAGTTTGTATTTAGAAGCAAGCTTAAAACAGGCGAGAATTTAAACCGTTCTTTTAGGTTTTTTTTTTATTGCCCTAGTAGGCAGATGATCGTACATCCCATCTGATGGTGAATGGTTACGTCGCCCATGGACTTCAGCAATGCCAAGGCAGAGCCAAGCCGATGCCTACCGTTCGTCACACACTTATTGTATATTTTTTCGAACTACCCACTCATATATTTTACTGTAATTAAGTAAAATAAAATCTAATAACCATGAAATTGACAAATAATTTTACTGTAAGATAGATAATAAATTAAAAATTATCGGAAAACCTTGAATCAAATTATAGAAATCATAAAAATAGTAAAGTTAATACGAAATTGAATATTAAAAAAAATCCTTTCGAAAACCTCCTTCATAAGGTTCAAGGAAGCGCCTCTAAGCGGATAATTATAATTTACTGTATCTAATTTAATAAAGCCAGTAACGAATTTTAGGTCTGTGACGAGTTTCGCTCCCCCATTCCGTCAATTTGTATCATATTCAATATAAATTCGATTCCTTGACGCTTAGGTAATGCAATTTCCAACATTGTCAGCTCATAGTCCGTTCTCTCTAATTTCCAGCGAATCGCTTGACAGGTACTCGAATTATCCAACCTAACATGACCCGCCTCCCGCCTCCGTGCACCCACCGTTCAAGTACAACCGGGGGAGGCTGTAATAGAATTTCATATGTCAGCGTAAGCCAGTGAAGGTTGATGTATGAAGTTACCCATCAAATGTAGTGGGGCCGCATTGCGGACAGAACTCTTGTTATGCACTAACTAGTGTTAAGAGATTTAATGTGATTTGCTGGCAGACATTAATAATTAAGAAGTTTTCGTGAAATATTATAACAATCAAGGAATAAAGTTGTATACTAAAAATCATATCCGTAAATGTATGGATCTGGGTAATTATGTTGCGTTTTGTTTGGGTGGGACAATAATTATGCAATATATTTGAAATCTTATGTGAACTTAGATGAATGACGTAATTGGCGACATAAAGCCTCCCATAGACTTCCGGTAAGCACTAGGTTATACTAGGTAGCATTAGGTTAGGCCGGTGGGTTTGTTCACTCATGTATGCAACACAACATTTACCTGAAATTTAGCTGCTAGATTTTGGCTTGACAATATATGTAATAGTATCAACAGTGTTAGATACATTTCTCAATTCTGAGCTCTCACAGATAGTTTATTAAAATAGTTTCAGTTTGAAGGATGGGGCAGCCGTTGTAACTATACTAAGACCTTAGAACTTATATCTCAAGGTGGGTGGAGGCATTTACGTTGTAGATGTCTTTTTTTATTTATTTATTTATTTCTTAGCTGGGTGGACGAGCTCACAGCCCACCTGGTGTTAAGTGGTTACTGGAGCCCATAGACATCCACAACGTAAATGCGCCACCCACCTTGAGATATAAGTTCTAAGGTCTCAAGTATAGTTACAACGACTTTCAATTTTATTACACGATGTTATTCCTTCACCGTGGAGGAAATCAATCGTGAACATTTGTTGAGTACGTATTTCATTAGAAAATTTGGTACCCGCCTGAGATTCGGATACCGGTGCATTGCTCAACACGAATGCACTGGACATCTTATCCGGTAACCACTTAACACCAGGGCTGTGAATACGTCCACCCATCTATGCAAATAAATTTAATTAAAAATAATTTTATAAAGATTTACTAAAAAAATTGTCTGCGATATTTATTGTATTCAGGATATTGCTATCATTACGTGATCGGCAAACAATCACTAAAGTTACTAGTGTAATAGTCAATACACGAATTTCAGTTTAGCTTGAGAGATGACATCTTATACATATAAATAAATATTAATACGTGAAGCAAAAACTTTGTATCCCTTTTTACGAAAATTGCGCTCACGGAGGAGTATGAAATTTTTCACACTTATAGAGAATATAGAGAAGAAGTGCACAATGCTAATATTTTTTTTAAATAATGCATAAAAGATAGATTAAATCAATAAAGAAAACATTACACACACTACATACCATGTATTTGACGCACACACGCATGCATACTATTTATTGTCAAACTTTTGTTCTTGACGTCTGTTGTCAAATTGAGAATAGATTAAATATTGTTTGTCTTTGTTAATATTTTTTATAGTGTAGTCTTGGCGAAATTAGTGTAGCCTCTCGGTAGGCAGCGGCTTGGCTCTGCCCCTGGCATTGCTGAAGTCCATGGGCGACGGTAACCACTCACCATCAGGTGGGCCGTATGCCCGTCTGCAAACAAAGGCAATAAAAAAAAAAAAAAAAAATTGTGATTATAGAAGTATAAAATGCAATCATAACAGTGTACAAACTTACGATTCCAACTAATTATAGTCGTATTTCGACTACTGCGGGTCCTCTAGTATAAGTAAATGCTTAGGTTTGTTTACGAAGAGAATGTTTTTTGGCGTAAATGGGCGGATAGTTCCACTGTTTACCGAAATAGTGACAGAAGTCCGGAGCCCCACACCTTTAGACGTGGGCTCGAGATTAATGTCCCGTTTTCTTCTTGTTTTTATTGTTTCTCAGAGCGTTCTCTATAGTTTACGTAAAATAAAACAGATGAATTCAAGTTTGATAAAGGTATGAAGGATAGAGCCGAAAAGGGCAATAAATTTTCGGTTTTATTGTAAAAGTAATAGCTTTTTTTACAATAAAATCTTTTTTCTTACACTATTTTAATTCAAATTTATTAAAAAAAAATATTTTTTAGTTGGATTTTCTAGAAAAGCGTATTTTGGTAGTTTTTTTAAACTATTGTTTATTTTTCATTTTTTAGTTGAATTTCAATTTTTTCAATATCTATAATATCTATACTAATATTATAAAGAGGAAAGATTTGTTTGTTTGTTTTGAATAGGCTCTGAAACTACTGAACCGATTAGAAAAATTCTTTCACTTTTTGGAAGCTACACTATTCCCAAGTGACATAGGCTTATCTTTTTTGAAAAAAAATTAGGGATCCTTACTAAAACTTCAATAATGTAACCCAAGGTGTAAAAAAATTATCTAAAATATGCTTTACATCGCGTGCGCTGCAAAATCTATTGATAATAGAATAAAATAATGTACTAGGACTTTGTAGAAAACATTATTATTTACAAAAAGTGTTGCGACAGCATATGTCTAACTATTATAATCATGCCGCAATATATGTTCTTTTATCTAAAAAAATAAATCAACGTCAAAATATATCGTTGAAATTTTTGTTCAAGACCCGAGCGGAGCCGGAGCGGGCCGCTATTTTTTATATATATTGAATTGTTATCGGTCCTTAATAAGTATACCAAATTTCGAGTTAATCCGACGTTTTGAAGGGGGTCAAAATCATGTTCAAAGATTCCGTTACATACATACGTCTGAAACTAATGAAAGCGTATTAAAAAGGAGGATTTATTAAAATTTGGAAGTACGAAGAACTTGGCGAGGCTCGCCTCAGGTGGTAACGTGTGCCGGCCAAGTTTAATCTCACCGTCGGAATGGTTGGCAACTCCCGCTTTCACGAGGAAATCCATTGTCCGTTGTCGGACATTCTCGATTTTGTAATGTTAGTTTATAATTAAACGAGACGGGTGTTTCTAAACTATATAAAAATTTAATTTAAACTAGTTTTACGGTTTAAGTTCGCGTTTGTTATTGTTATTAAGTTATATTTGATGTTTGGAATACTTTAAAGATTTTTAAATGCGGGATTAAATCGTAAAAGTTGTTTTAAGTATATCTACAACTCGGGAAAACCGAGGAGAATATTAGGATAATATGTATATAAAATTTGGAATTAAAATTTATAAGTAATTTTACTCTTTGATCAATCATGTACATTAAAAGAAGAATGTTATTTGTTTGGCGTCACCACATCATGGCGTCATGTTTGAAGTGTCGGTATTTTTTTTAATTACTGGTATATATGAAAATATACAAAACGACTGTTTTAAAAGTGTAAAAAAATCTTAGATAATAACGGATGCTAATTTTAAATATCAGTTTTATCAGTTTTTCACTGGTGGTAGGTCCCTTTGTGAGTCCGCACGGGTAGGTACCACCACCCTGCCTATTTCTACCGTGAAGCAATAATGCGTTTCGGTTTGAAGAGTGGGGCAGCCGTTGTAACTATACTGAGACCTTAGAACTTATCTCAAGGTGGGTGGCGCATTTACGTTGTGGATGTCTATGGGCTTCAGTAACCACTTAACAGCAGGTGGGCTGTGAGCTCGTCCACCCATATAAGCAATAAATATAAAATAAAAAAAAGTTTAGACATTTCGACCCGAAGCGATCTTGAAATTTATTTAAAAAAAAAGTGTGTGTGTCCGCTCCGACGCACGACTGGAGTTTACTGGATATAAAAAATTAAACGAAACAATACGAGAAATAGTTCTATATTACGACAACACGATACACTACAGATTATTAACAAATTAACGAGACACAAAACAAACGACTAACAAATATATGAAAATACAATAATGAGAGAAACGCGCGATCAGTACGAGGCTTTGTGGCGGACTGCCGGCGCAGCAGCCCGGCGCGCATTTCGTGTGACATGCGCATAACGCATTTCGTGTGACATGCTAGTACGATTTTGGTCCCCATAATTTTCATACCCCGGGCCTATATATGTAAATCGATTCTAAAGGAGTAAACTCCAAAAAAATTGTGTGGTGTCGTGGGACACCGGACAGGAACGAAGTTCCTTATTATAAAAATATTAATTTTAAGTTCTATTCGAGTTATAAAGAAAATAAAACTGGAGGATTCGCAACAACTCACGGTCATCTGGTAACGTGCGAACTTATTGTGGTACAGTTCATTCACGGTTGTTTGCATAAGAGTCAGTGTATTGCGCAAACGAACTCTCTGAGATCGTGGTCAATGAATGATAAAAAAATGTTATTTTTTGCACGTTATTACAAAGTTAAGTAATACACTGTGTGCATTACTAATAAAAATCTTACGTTACGGACGTTTTTTCCCGGTTAAGGTACCCCTCCGCATCGACCCATAAGAAACTTCGTTCCAAAAATTTCATTGTATACTTATAGTGAGGAATGTAAGGCAAAAATTTCAATGTATTGGATGGTTGTTGAGAAAGGGTAGCAGTAACTTGAAGAAAGTGAGTCAAAATGCAGTGACACTCACTTCATTGTGCCAATGAGTTCTAGTTACGATATGACGGATGTGGGTTCGTTCGTGTCGATGGCGATAAATAAATGACAAAGCTGTTTTTACAGCGATATTGTGAGCGCCATGTATACATATATACATATTTAAAAATAAAATTGGAGTGTATGTTTGTAATATTGAAATAACCGCTTTTTACTACACGCCTAAGAATATAAAAATATATATACGGTACATACAACAAAATAACATTTTTTTACAATTTTTGTCTGTCTGTCTGTCTGTCTGTCTGTTTGTTCCGGCTAATCTCTGGAACGGCTGGACCGATTTTGATGAGACTTTCACTAATAGGTAGCTGATGATATAAAGAGTAACTGAGGTTACTGATGATATAAAGAGTAACTGACTTTTTTTTGACTAGCTTCGCCCCGCGGCGTCACCCGCAGTTATTGTCGTACCGCACGCAACATGGCGGGACTCGCCTATCAATAATAAAATTTAATGTATCCGAAGCGAAGCGAAGGCTAGTCGCTAGTCAATAATAAAATTTAATGTTTCCGAAGCGAAGCGAGGGCGGGTCGCTAGTGCTTCATAAATTTCTCAATCTCAAACTGGCCACAGAACGAACGCAAAGTTCAAACATTTGCTTCCCTCCACATCTGTTCGTAAGTTTCTATGAAATTTTCTTTGTAGTTTCAAAGACATATTTCTCTTGAGACGCTTTCAACGCGTTCTTCAAATGTGTGGTAGCGCACAATTCAAGCGCGGACAAACTTATATTAGACTTCGAAAAATTCGTTTCACTTTTGTAATGCAATTACGAACTGTTGCTGAGTTTCAAATCATTTATTGGAAAGAAGTTCCTTACGGCAGGCTTGGAGGAGATAGGGATTTTGCTGCGCGACTGAACTGAAAAAAATGTGATAGTAAAACCGTAAGAAAAAGTCCGTGGAATAAAACCGTTAAATGAGACGTGCGCAGGCGCGACAGTCGCATACACAAGCGAGTAGTGCTTAATACCTTTCTCTTTCTCCTTCTTTCTTTTCGTTCTCTCATCCCTTCTCTCTCTGTTTTGTAATTATTTCTATTACTATGTAATTTTATGTTGTCAAACAAAAATAAAGAGACATATTTTGTTATTTTAATTGATAGTTTGAATTACGAATTTTTTTTATTTCACGTAATCTATTCTTTCCCAAAATACTAATCAGCAAAATTTAAGAGAAAAATCAAGAATACATAAAATTGAGCACCATATTTGTTTTGCAAATTGTGTCGATTCTACATTAGCCGAAGGAACTTCGTTCCTACCTGGTGTCCCACGACACCACCTCTTTTTTTATTACATTGCACTGGGATAAGATTGTGTCTTACGGCGACTTTGCTTAGATTAATGTTAACAATTAATGTTCAATTTTTATTTAATTAAATTAAAATGAACTAAAAATTTATCTATATCTATTATTTTGAACATGATCTAATCGGTATCTAGATTCCGCTTACAATTATAATTAAAGTAATTATAAACACGCAGGGTCAGTCTGTCATATTACTCGTGGGCTCGTCCGTGTTTGTGTGTGAGTGTGTGTGTGTGTGTGTGTGTGTGTGTGTGTGAGTGTGTGTGTGTGTGTGTGTGTGTGTGTGTGTGTGTGTGTGTGTATGTTTGTGTCTGTGTTATTTGAATCTGAATTTTAATTATTATAGTTTTACCTAATTCTAAGATGAGAGGAAGAGGTAGACCTAAGAAGAAATGGATGGATTGCATGAAAGACAATATGTGTAAGAGGGGAGTGAGCGAAGAAATGATATTTGATAGAGGAGTATGGAAGGAGAAAACAGGTTGCGCCGACCCCAGACGACTGGGAGAAGGGCAGGAGAATGATGATGGTTTCACCCAATTCTTGTATATGAGTATAAGTTAGTTCTGTTGTCAAATTTAAGTACACCGCAGATTACATCTTTCCTTCAACATATTTGTCTGTCTAATGACTCTCTGCAGATGTTTTTCTTGTCTAAAATTAAGCTTACGTATGTATAATAAGAGCCACTAATGAAATGGCGCGTATTTTGTATGTTTAAAGTGGAGTATGCTTTATTGTACGTCAATATGAGAACAACATAAAACATTAAAAACAAGAGTATAATTGGCGATGTTATCGCTAAGAGAAATCTGTTCCAGACAATCATTAGGTTGATACGTCGAAATTAACTGCCTTGTACTTATCGATTGAAAAATAATATACATGGAATTATCATCATTAATGATTATATCGAGGGGTGAAAGGTTATTAATTTGGTGTTTTTTTTTTTTCCTACCTAAGCTGATAGCCTTAGGGGCTATTTCAGCGTAACCCTAACGTTTGTAGGTGAGCTCACGGGGCTCAAACCTGATGACGTTGCTAACACGAACCCTAGCAAGAGCCGTGCTTCGCAGAATCTACCACCGGATCGGAAACGCGACCCACTGAGAAGATCCGGCGAGAAACTCAGTGGGCTGTGTCTGAGAGTTAATTTACTCGTCGAGCCCTTCGTCGCAAGCGAAGGGTTCGACGAGAACGGGTTATTTGGTTTGAGCGATATTTCGCTTAACACGCGACATCTATCTTTGTAATATAGCTTTAGTTTTATTTGTTCTTAGCATCAAGAATTCGATATTTTTAATTGAACTTTAATTTAGTGGGGAACTTTTATTTAAGTTAGATGGGTGGACGAGCTTACAGCCCACCTGTTGTTAAGTGGTTACTGGAGCCCATAGACATCTACGACGTAAATGCGCCACACACGTTGAGATATAAGTTCTAAGGTCTCAGTATAGTTACGACGGCTGCCCCACCCTTCAAACCGAAACGCATTACTGCTTCACGGCAGAATAGGCAGGATGGTGGTACCTACCCGTGCGGACTCACAAGAGGTCCTACCACCAGTAATTACGCAAATTATAATTTTGCGGGTTTGATTTTTATTACACGATGTTATTCCTTCATCGTGGAAGTCAATCGTGAACATTTGTTGAGTACGTATTTCATTAGAAAAATTGGTACACGCCTGCAGGATTCGAACACCGGTGCATCGCTAGATACAAATGCACCAGACGTCTTATCCTTTAGGCCACGACGACTTTACTTTACTTGTACTATAAAATTGAGATTTAAATGTATGCCCCAAGATGGGTTGGTGGCATTTACATTATTGATGTCTATGGACTCCCGTTACCACTTGACACCAGGTTGACGGTCAACTCGTCCGCTCATATAAGATATAAAAAAAACACGTGTGGTACTCGTGGACTGCCGCGGTAAAGCTATTGGATAGCATTTTTTATCAACTTAAGCACTTATAATTAGACAATAATTTAATATTAACACAATAATGAAATAAGACCACGCTATATTTACAAACATTAACAAAAGCAAAACATTAACTGTCCCCTTCACACTCATTAGCTAGGCCGCGTGCTTATTCACAAACACTACACAAGCGCAACGCGTGAATGTGTTGAGCGCGAGCTTAATGGTAGGCGGAGTAAGGGTTGTTAGGTTTTATTTTCGTTACGGAATTTCTGGTTTCGGTCGCCGCGCTCAAAGCCCGTAATAAAAGCTATGCAATAGTTAAACAAGTAAAAAATTCAGAGCGTTACAGCAACACGTTATATTCACAAATCACTGGTTTATGTTTTATTACACTTATCTCTTCTCTACCTACGCTTTTTCTACTTTTATTCAATGTACACTTCATGTTCAATGTTAATTCTATTGTTTGATATATTATGTACTATATAATATTATCTTTTAATGCATTATATTTTAATACAGATTCTGTAAGGGTTTTTGCATGTTTGATGTTCGGTAACGATTTACCTTTTGCTTACATAAGCTAATTAAGTTTATGAAGCTTCAGCTTAGGAACGGAAGGCGCTAGACTTAAAAAAGATGTAAGGGATATAGGTCCCGAGGGAAATCTTTTTCTTTCTACGCTTATTGGCTAATGTTTCTCAATATCTTGAATGAATGTTCAAAAAAAACCGTAATATAATTTTAATTTATTTTTTCCATCACAAATCCTTGCCTAACTTAGCTGGTTTTTTCAAATTTTTTCTAGCCAGTGCTCATATTTTCTAGTATTGCTATATTTTAAGCACTAAGGACTATTATATTTTTGCGTATAGTCACTACTATATTACCTGTACCCGCGAAGGTTTCTAAGGTACTGTAGTCATATCTTATACCTTTAAACGAGCAATTCTTGTATATTAATATATACTTATATAATCTGAATCTCGGAAACGCTCCAACGATTTTCATAAAATTTAGTATACAGGGGATTTCGGGGGCGATAAATCGATCCAGCTACGATTTATTTACAGAAAATGTTGTTGTTTATTCGTGTTTTCAATAATCACTTTATGACTCTACCCGACATCTATTGGCGAATAATAATGCTATTTTTCTTAATTGAGAGAAACTAACTGCTTTAGAGAAACGACAAGATGGCGTTATAAAAAAAAAAACGAACAAAGCTCGGTCATCATCTAGTTTATGATTTAATTGAGATGTCGATATGCGTCATTACGAAAAAAAAACTCACGTTGTGGTTCCTGCGAACTCGTCTATTTCCTACTCATCTCTGTATTTAAGAAATGATGTACACCAGACATTCGGTGTCTGTTCCAATACGTAACTAACTAAACCTGTAAAACCTTTTATTGTACGCTACAAATAATTGATTGAAAATTAACGGCCGTCTGGTGTAGTCGTGAGTGACATGGTAACTACACAAGGGGTCGCGGGTTCGAATCCCGCCAAGGGAAGATATTTGTATGATAAATATAAAATGTCTTTTCCAGAGTTATGGATGTAAATTAAATTAATGTATGTGTATAGTAAAAATCTTAAATTCATTTCCGTTATCTGGTACCTGTAACACAAGTTCTTTACGAACTTATCACGAGACCAGTTAACGTGGCGTGATTGTTAGTAAATATTTATTATTTAATAATTATTTATTTATTAAATATTTTTGTATTCCTTAGGCGGCTCGATGGCGTAGCTCACAATTTGAAGCTGGTCAACGGCAGGTATTCCGCAGTAGCCTCCGTGACCCTCAACGATGCCGACCTTCCCTCCCCGGCGGAGTTCATCTGCACGCTGAGGATAACACAAGCGAACTATGCTGTTAGAAAAGAATCTATATACTATCCAGGTAAATAAGTTTGTTTATTGTCTTAGCTGAGTATTCATTTATTTATTTTAATGGAGATCGAGGACTTGAGCAGAACCGGTCCACTTGTCTCTGAACTATTACGTCATACGTGGTGTATTGTTTAGTTGACGTTGGAGACCTGAGTCTCACACTGTTCCATTAGACTACACACTCCGGAAATACCTGATTAATCAGCTCGCTGAATTTCTCGCTGGATCTTCTCGGCGGGTCGCGATTTCGATCCGGTAGTAGATTAGTAGATGCAGTCGAGAAGCAGCTGTGCTTGACCTGTTAGATCTCTTTTGGCGCTCGGGCAGCTGTTAGCAAACCCCACCCCTCCTGGCTGAGCCACAAGTAACCTTTTCTTCCAAAAAACCTGATTAAATACTAATAAAAAAGAACAAAATTTTCCAAATATTTCCATATAATGTCAATCAGGCTGCGTCTAGATTACGATATTAATCAAATACCATCTGGCCCATCTTCACTCCGTCCATCCATCTCGGATCCATTGCTTATCTAAAAAAAAAAAAAAACTAAAGCCGGCAAAGAAATTTACTTGAATAATTTGCGAGCTTCCTGCCCACTTAAGCTTTTTATCAACGGAGTTTGTGTACGCAGCGATGTAAAGTCCACAAAGTATACACGAAGACCGAGTTATTTATTTTTTGCTTTTTAATTCCAATTATGAAGTAAAGGATCTTATTAATGACAGAAAGGCGGCTTTAATAATAAAATAATAATAAAGCTTTCTTTATTCCACTCTAAAATACTTAATTACAAACAATTTGGACGTACATTAATGGTTTTATTTATTTATTTTATTTATTAAAAAAATTTAAATATTTAAAAAATAAAGTTTAAAAGTTAATTAAGAAGTTAATTTACGATTAAAAAGTTAGTTTTTTTCTTATATTAATTTTAATATTGTTTACATTATTTCTGTATGGACCCCCTTCGGGTAAAAGCCTCCTCTAAGGTACACCATTCTTCTTATCCTTAGCGGTGTTCAGCCAATCTTTACCAGCCACTGTTATAATTTCGTCTACTCACCTGGCGTACGGCGGCCTTTAGCTCTCTTTCCTAGTGGACCTATCCATACGACCGATCTTTTTGTCCAAAGGCGGCCTTAGAGTCGACGTAATGTTAGGAGCTATAACGATACTACGATATGAACATCATCCAACGATCTTAACAGTTAAGGTCGAAAGTGTCAATTGCCTCATATTTATTTTAGTCCATATTATAATAGTTGGTGGGTCCATATTAGCATAGTCCATATTTATTTACCATGTGTGTATGTTTATCGTAAAGACGTTGAAAGACGTGATGTGACATTTCACGTTGACTTGATTTTTTATTAAAGTGATAGCATTAGGTCAAAATATTTTTTCTAATGAAATACGTACTTAACGAATGTTCTCGATTGACTTCCACGGTGAAGGAATAACATCGTGTAATAAAAATCAAACCCGCCAAATTATAATTTGTCTAATTTCTGATGGTAGGATTTCTTATGAGGTGAGTCCGCATGGGTGGATACCACCATCCTGCCTATATCAGCTGTGAAGCAGTAATCGGCAAGCATTTCGGTTTGAAGGGTGGGACAGTCGTTGTAACTATACTGAGACCTTAGAACTCATATCTCAAGGTGGGTGGCAGGACTTACGGTGTAGATGTCTATGGGGTCCGGTAACTACTTAGCACCAGGTGGGCTGTGAGCTCGTCCATTTCGCCATGCAATAAAAAATGAGAGTTACATAAGCTACTTTTTATCCCGAAAAAATATTTTTTCTAAAAACTACATTTTCACCTTTTCTGATACATTTCATTGACCGCGTGGGCGAAGTTGCAAGTAACAGCTAGTTACTCCATAAAAATAGCTAGAATGACGTAAAACCAACATAAATCCATTGCGAAATAAAATCAACAAGTATTTTAACGTTTCCGGTCAAGGCATTTTTCCTGTATGAATCTGAACGATAGATTAATTATGATGGAGTGGATCTGCTTACAATACTCCCGAAGGTCTCAAGTTAATTTACTTCTAAGAAAATCTCATATCTTCATATTTTCTCTTGGCTACAATAAAGTTTTTGTATACATAAACAAGGAAATCATATTCATTTACATTAATTACTGTACTAATTTATTACGGAACGGAACTAATTTATTAAGTAATGTTACATTACATGTAAAAGTCATATGATATAAGACATAAGTTTGACTAACCTTAGTGTCAGAAGTCTTTATTGTACGATAAATTATTGTCTTCGAAATTTATTGTAAGATAAACTTGACTAGAGCCACAATAAGAGTGAATATTTAAAAAGAATTTGTTACTGCGCACTTTTCCGCACGGGTAGGTACCACCACCCTGCCCATTTCTGCGGTGAAGCAGTAATGCGTTTCGGTTTGAAGGCTGGGGTAGCCGTTGTAATTACACTGAGACCTTAGAACTCATATCTCAAGGTGGGAGGCGCATTTACGTTGTAGATGTCTATGGGCTCCAGTAACCAATTAACACCAGGTGGGCTGTGAGCTCGTCCATCCATCCAAGCAATAAAAAAAATACTAGTAGATAATTTACAAGTCTCAAAAGTTGATTTAAGCAATACAAAGAACGACCTTCTGTAATAAGACCCACAAAAATTATCGATTTGCGTAATTGCTGGCTGAAAACTGTGGGTCCGCACCGCTCTGTTAGAAAGTCGTGTTTATTTCCACAACGAAACATTAGGTATTCCGTTCTTGTTTGAAAGTATAGTTTTAAATAAATTACGCTAACTTGCATTCATTTCACATTGTTAGTAAATTTTGGAACGCAGTTCCTTATGGGACGATGCGGAAGGGTACCCTAACCGGGAAAAAACGTCCGTAACGTAAGATTTTTTATGATATCAACTGTGATAACTTGTCTAATTTCTGTCACACAGGTCCTATCAGCACAACTCCCGAGATGCCAACAGCGGCCGACATGCAGCTTGCGGCCGCTGTAGGATCAAAAGGTAATGATGACAATAAGTTACAATAATAATATTATAATAAAGCCTTTTATTTCCCATCACCTAAGTATTACGTGTAATTATTCTTAAATAATATATGATTTTTACATATTTTTGTTATATTATATTTTTTTCTTTATTCTTTTTATTTCATTTGCCTACATCAATTTTTTTCTTCGATAGGAACCCCTATTTGGGTATAGGCCTCCTTTAGCTTAACCCAATTTTCTTTGTTCTTAGCACGTTTCATCCAAGAGTAACAAACTTTTGGCTTGTCTTACACTAATACATAGATTATGTTTATGTATTGCCAATTTTAATTTACGGTCGCATGTCAATTCCCTTCTGTAGTATTATTTCGAATGCAATCCGCGAAGTATTTATTATAGTTTGTAAGTCAATTACAATTTCATTTTACAGGAACAAATACCTACACGACACTCAGCATATTCTTGCTGCCGGCTTTCATTCCAGCACTCTTATAAAGTTTGAAGACGACGAAGTTATGAAACAACCTATAAAATTCCGTGCTCGTGTGACAAAGCTAATGTGACATTTAGATGTCGCGTGTAAATTGATCTTTTATTTACTTCAGCTAGCGTTCTCAGCTACGAAGGTACATTAGAATTGAAACGAGAAAAATGTATAATATTGAATTGGAATATTGTCGTGACTAAAGGCAATAAGCATGTACCGTTAAGTTTTAAATCTTTTCAAAGTCATTTGTACGTAAGGTGAAGTGTGTTCACGGGTGCTCACCGTTTTAAATTGTTCATAACGTGGCATTTTTCAAATTTCAAAGTCTCCACAAACGTTTTGTACCAAAGTGTTTTTTTTTTTGTTGTTTGAATTCGATGGCGGTGACGTAATTCGAATTTCTAGTCGGAATACCCAAAGTGAAATTTTAATAAATCCTATTTGTTTCGTATGCGCAACGTACAATCGTTCCCTCGTCCAAAGCACTGAAGCTGCCATGCGAATAAAATAGCTTTACGTGTCTTAAATTAAGATTAATTCGGTTTTAAGAATTACGACCACCGATGTTGTAAATAAACTGGGATTAGTATCATTTAAATACTACGTATGTTTTAAAATAAATCCATATAGAATAAATACAAAGAAAGGTTCTGGAAGGCCGCTTAAAATACTTCAAAGTGAAACATGGTTTCGTTTAAAAGCATTATTATACCTGAAAAATGCCTACTATTAGTTTTAATTAAAATTTCTTTTACGGTTTATATATCGCGATCGTTTTTTTTTTCGCATTTCTTTTCAATGTCAACAAACTTTTTTTATAGAGAATTAGAAGGTAGTTACCACAAAATTAATTGTCGATGAATAACATAATTTTTTTTCCTACCTAATCTGATAGCTTTGAGAGGCTATGTCAGCGTAACCGGGCGAGTAGGTGAGCTCACGGGGCTCAAACCGGAGAATCTATCACCGGATCGGAAACGCGACCCACTGAGAAGATTCGGCGAGAAACTCAGTAGCCTGTGTTTATGGGTTAATTCACTCGTCGAGCCCTTCGTTGCAAGCGACGCGTTCGACGCGGACGGTGACCAGTGCTTGTGGTACCTAAAAGCACCGTTAATAGATCGGAAGGATCCGTAATGACGTGTTTAAGGCTGAATAAAACCTTAATCCTTCGTGACCACGAAAACTGTGTAGTAGAAATGTATAAAACAATAAAATTAAAATAACAAATACGAGACTAAGCCGTAAAAGTAGTTTTAATTATGTCTATTACTCACGAAAACCGTACAAAATATTACGTTTAGTCATAATCCAAATAAGTTATCATAGTTATATAAGCCCGTTATAAATAGAATGTGAAAAAATCTTTACTGGTGGTAGGACCTCTTGTGAGTCCGCGCGGGTAGGTACCACCGCCCTGCCTATTTCTGCCGTGAAGCAGTAATGCGTTTCGGTCTGAAGGGTAGGGCAGCCGTTATAACTCTACTGAGATCTTACAACTGATATCTCAAGGTGGGTGGCGCATTTACGTTGTAGATGTCTATGGGCTCCAGTAACCACTTAAAACGAGGTGGGCTGTGAGATCGTCCACCCATCTAAGCAATAAAAAAAATCTATAACGTTATCAGGTAGTCGTATTTTAACGGACTTGTAAATCTTTGATAACTAATTATGAATAAGTATTTCAAATTGAGAATTGTATTTTAATAGCTGCCAGAGTTAAGTCTCGTAAGAGCGCGAAAGGTGTCCATGGGCAGTGATGTGAGATTCTTTACACAGCACACTGCAGATGCACGAAATTTGGATTTACTAAAACAATTGGCTGTAGGCTTGGCATTGGCAGATATAAGTAGGTAGTTTTCCAATTACAGCACAAGAGCGCATTATGCGGCATAATGCTCAACGTTGAATGTTCCAACTACAGCAACGCTTCGCACAATCGAGCACTCTCAAAAGTACTGCTCTCGCGTGATACTCGCAATCGATACCGACTCAGTGACAGAAAATTGACAAGTGTTTTTTCTTTAAGTTGGCATTGATCGAAATTTTGTTTATATTATCGTTAGTAATATTATTTAATGTTGAAAAAATTGTAAGGCTTTAGTTTCGTCGTAGTTTCTTAGAAATAATCAATTTTAATTAAAACTGTGCTAACTTAGTGCACTCTGCTGATGCATTTGAAAACTAATTCGCGTTCCAATTAAGCTTCAGCATAATTCGGCATTGTGCGTCACTGAGTCGCATTATGCTCTGTAATTGGAAAACTACCATAGTTGTCGATTTATTTGCAATTCAGGATATGAAGTCCATATTTACTTTAAAAAAATCACAAGAACTGAAAAACTAGATGTAGATGCGGCTTAAGTGTTTATTTGTGAAATGAAAGAACCCGACTTACAATAGTTAATGTAAATAAATTGTTTGTCCTTCTTGTGAAGAATTTGTACAGTTTCACCGTAGCTAGTTTTTATGGGACAGAGGCCTAATGACGGAGTAAATCGTAATTCACATCCAAATATGGTATTTAATATTAAACGGGGAAAAAAAATGTAAATCGTGACATAATAATATTATATATAAAAGGAATTGACGTGATTTTTACTCAAATATAATTAATTTTATTTTATCCCCATTTTTGTGATTTAATTATGAGGTAATTACTGAATAAGGTTTTTTTTTACCTTAAGCAGTAATCGCTACCTTTACAAGAAGTATATAAGACATTTATTTCAATTATATCAATATATTTATTTCAAGGAGAAGCAACAGCAACAGATTACATGAGTTTTTGAGTATATTAATTTATAGAATTTATGAATTTAGTGAATATTGAAGTTAGTTGGCAAATTTGACAATATAATAGTATTTTCTAAATAAATAGTATAAATTTTTTGCGCATCGCACGTCCTACGTCAAATATTATATGATAAATCACGCTAATTCCCATTTTCTGTCACGATAATTACATGTTGAAATTAATTATATCTAGTTAAGTTTTTTCCAAAGAATATTTTGACAGTTAAATTTATACATATTTATTTTGCGGCTTGAATTTAAAGGTGATGACGCAAAATGGAATATGCATGGAATGTACCAAAAGAAGTTTTTAATAAATTAATATTATATTTAAGATTTATTTAACAATGTTTTTTTTTATAAATTTAAGTTGATTTTATGATTTCACGGGATGGTAATGTTTTTTACAGTCGACGAAATCTGACTAAACTATCGCGTGAAATCTCTTAAAATGAATTATGTATGTGTTATTTAGCATAAAAGTCCTAATTAACTTTTATCGAATATTTACCAACTCCCGGGGTATATATGAGGTAGTCGACGCAAAAGTGTCCTAAGCTTATTATAGTTAATATGGAGACAATGAGGTTGGAAATTACTTTTACACGGCAAAACCAATACGCGCAAAAATAATGTTTAAAAAGCCATCTGTTCTCTATGGATAAGACTAGGGATAGGCCGGTTTTGCATCATTTTTTTTTATCTTTTATATAAATTGTAATATATAAGCTCGAATATGAAAAATTGTGGGCTAGGCCACTTTTGCGCCGACCGCCTCATATAGGTCAATCAATCGTTTATATATTATAATCACGGGATAAAATTTTCTTTAAGTAACAGTAATTTTGTTCTTAAATGTTGAAGAGTTAAAGCTGATAGCAAAATAAAATTTACGATATATTTTTATTTATTTGATTTGATATTTTTATTGTCTTAGATGGGTAAACGACCTCATGGCTTAACTTAAATTCGAGTTATCGAAATCCATAGACAAGACAAGAGCTAAGCGTCTTACTGCATAAGCTATTCCACACTTCAAACTCGACCGCATGACTGCTTTACAACCGGAATAAGCAGGATTGTGGTATCTACCCGTGCTGGCTCAATACGACCTATCAACAGTTTTATAGCTGTATCTGGACAAACGAGCACACGGCCCGCCTGGTGTTAAGTGGGCGCTGCGTTAGCGTTGTCGAGCGCTTGCAAACGTCAACATTTTTTTTTTGTCTCAAACAAAACATGTCACCCGACTTCGTTTGTAAGGGCCACTTTGTAAATATTTGTACGAATTATGATCACGTAAATAATAATAAGATTTTTATTTGTACTAAATGTATTTCGCTGTGCATACTGCTGTTAATGGATAAGATCCATTCGAGACTTTATTGTGAGATTTCCAAAAAAAAAAAGTTATGATTAAAAATGGATCGTTGTGTATTCATTTGTTTTATTTTGACACAACCTCGCGGGCTTCGTAACACCGTATTACGTATTTTCTATCAGTGTAGAAGCTAGACGATGTAGACAACAGCCCTATCATTCCAGCCGCAATAAACGATGTCTTTTAAGAACAGTATCCTGAGTCCGTGCAGGTAGGTTCCACTATCATATTATCTGTCTTTTTTTTTAATTGCCTTTGTAGGCAGACGAGCATACGGTCCAGCTGATGGTGAGTGGTTACCGTCGCCCATGGACTTCAGCAATGCCAGGGACAGAGCCATGCCGCTGCCTACTGCCTGTCTCTTGTTATTAAGCAGCGCGTCCCGGATTGTGAGGACATTGGTCTTTCGATGTTTCTACTGGCTTCAGATAATACTTGAAATCATTTTAGCGATGAGTTATTTTACCGGCACAGCGATACAAAACTTATGAATAAAAAAGAAAACTGGCTTCAGAAAATATTGTAGTCAATTAAATATACATTATCAAGTTTAACTCAAAATCTACCTGGATCCTGGATACCTTCTAGATTTGGATAAAACGAATACATAATATTTGTGATCATATGATAAGCACTGGCTTTTAATTTAAGAAAAAATCTTCCAGATCGGTTCATATAGATAAAAGTTCTAACGTACCTAACACATAAAAATAATACAATCGATACGATAACCGCCTCCTTGGTTTTGAAGTAGGTTAAAAATTAAAGTATATCCAAGCATGTTCCACTGTGATTCTTTATAAAGACTTTTTGTATGCAGAAGAGATTATAGCTCTCCTAAACCGGCAATCTATCACTAATTCACTGCCGTAATCATATATCGACCTTGATATTTGAAGTCGAAGTCTCACATATGCCCCACCCTAAATGGAACAGCATGACGTGGCTAAAACATATAGGAAGTAAGCACCCGTATGGTCCCTCAAAATGCCATTACACCAATTAAACTTTTAAACTAAAAGAAACGCGAACAATCCAGAAATCTATAAACCTAAATTTACACAACTAATTACAACAAATAATTTCAATTGAAGTATCGCCGGAGTTTTCTATTTAATTCAAGCCAGGACGGCTAATCACCTCAACGTGACCCCACGGTTTTAGGATCCAAAGCCTTTTAACGTCAAACGTTACGTTTGAAAAAAGAATATCCGATTACCTGAAAAACTTTTGTTTGGTAAAATATCCGGTTCGGTTAAAATTGGACCGGTTTTTTTTCCTAAAGACCCGGTGGAGCTGTTGCTTATAATTACACTCGACCGGCTCCATGCAATGTTTGTGTTTGATTTCGCTGTTTGTATTAAGTGAAACTTTTGTTTTTAAGATCAAAATGTTGAATAAATTTTGCCAGTAGCATTCACATATTTATGATTCTGTTTAGTAACTCTTCGATTTAGACTTCCGCAATCACATAATTGTTTCGATAAATACAGACTTCCAAAACTGACATTTAACAAATTATTTTCAATCGAACTCATGAACATTCAGACAGTTTCTAGGTTAATTTCCTCTTTTAATTAGACTTCTATAAAAATATGCAATTAGACTAGAGTTTTCCATAAGAAAAAAAATAAAATAATTCAAAAGCATATTTGGACATTTCGTAGATGCCATACTCAACGTTAACACATGCTGACGCTCAAAGTGGACTACGCTAATCACCTTAGGACGTAAACCGTGGAGCTACATATATCAGAGTTCTTGCTGCAGTGTACATTCCAAGATAACGTCATTTATGTACAAATTAATTGAGATTACTTGAAACCCAGACCAAATGAAACCTTCGTCAACCAACCTTCATTCAAATGTTTGCAAATAACTCAAAAAAATCGGTGTTTTCTTTTTTTTTTTTTTCCTACCTAAGCTGATAGCCCTAGTGGCTATTTCAGCGTAACCCTAACTTTAGTAGGTGAGCTCACGGGGCTCAAACCTGATGACGTTGCTAACACGAACTCTAGCAAGAGCCGTGCTTCGCAGAATCTACCACCGGATCGGAAACGCGACCCACTGAGAAGATCCGGCGAGAAACTCAGTGTTCTGTGTCTGAGAGTTAATTTACACGTCGAGCCCTTCGTCGCAAGCGACGGGTTCGACGAGAACGGTGACCGGTGCTTGAAGTACCTAAAAGCACCGTTAGTGGATCGGGAGGATCCGAGATGACGTGTTTTGGGCGACGTCGACTGCTTTCCATTCTGTCCGCAGGATCGGGAATGTAGTTACCGGCGGCCACGATGAGAGGGTTCTCGTGTCGTGCCGCTTTATCGAAGTGGCGCATCGACGCCGACTGTAGATACTTACTGAGGGACTCTAAGTCCAGGTCGTCATGGAGGTCGACGTTCCTGACGAACCACGGGGCTCCGACGGCTATCCTGCAAAAACGGGATTGAATAATTTGGAATGATTTTAAGTGTATGCGGGCCGCGTGAGCGAACACTACACTTGCATAGGTCATGACGGGGCGTATGCAAGTAAAAATCGGTGCAAATATGTATGTATATTTATATGTCGGAGACGGTCATTATATTAGTAGCTAAACGAAACGCAGCACGATTCCCGAGAGATGGCAGCACGATCACGGTATCGTCGAAACTCGGCCAACTTCGTGCTACGACAGAGCCTAGCCGATGGAGGTGCGTTGACGTCATCACTCTTACTAAACAGTCTTCTTGAAGAGCGGTGCCTCCCCCTCCCGACTAGGCGCGTCAATACCCCGCCCCCGCCGTTCGCCCGATCACGATGTTCGACCAGCCCATACCGTGGGCCCCGAAGGTCAAATATTTAGGCGTCACCCTCGACAGTAGGATGACATTCCGCCCCCACATTAAGACGGTACGCGACCGTGCCGCCTTCATTCTAGGACGTCTCTACCCGATGATATGTAGGCGAAGTAAAATGTCCCTTAGAAATAAGGTGACACTCTACAAAACTTGCATACGCCCCGTCATGACCTATGCAAGTGTAGTGTTCGCTCACGCGGCCCGCATACACCTAAAAACATTTCAAATTATTCAATCCCGTTTTTGCAGGATAGCCGTCGGAGCCCCGTGGTTCGTCAGGAACGTCGACCTCCATGACGACCTGGACTTAGAGTCCATCAGTAAGTATCTTCAGTCGGCGTCCATGCGCCACTTCGATAAAGCGGCACGACACGAGAACCCTCTCATCGTGGCCGCCGGTAACTACATTCCCGATCCTGCGGACAGAATGGAAAGCAGTCGACGTCGCCCAAAACACGTCATCTCGGATCCACCCGATCCACTAACGGTGCTTTTAGGTAACTCAAGCACCGGTCACCGTTCTCGTCGAACCCGTCGCTTGCGACGAAGGGCTCGACGAGTAAATTAACTCTCAGACACAGCCCACTGAGTTTCTCGCCGGATCTTCTCAGTGGGTCGCGTTTCCGATCCGGTGGTAGATTCTGCGAAGCACGACTCTTGCTAGGGTTCGTGTTAGCAACATCGTCAGGTTTGAGCCCCGTGAGCTCACCTACTAAAGTTAGGGTTACGCTGATATAGCCTCTCAAGGCTCTCAGCTTAGGTAGGAAAAAAAAAAAAAAAAAAAAAAGGTGCCTCCATCCTAAGAACTGTCATTCGTTTTCGTTTGCTAACGTCAAGAAAAGATTTCTAAATTGTTCTAAAATAACAAACGTGATTGGTGTACTCTATATTTCTCTTAGTTCGATCACCCTATTCACCCCTATGATGTCTGACGATGGTGTTTATAATTGTGGCATCTGTGACGTTTAGATTTTCCATTATTTCTACCTTATCACCGGTAGTCTTCTGGTAAGGGTTAATCCAGCAACGACCGGATGGGACTCAACTTGAGAGAATTTGTTAGCACTAGTCCTAGCAAGAGCAGTACTTCGTAGAATATAGAGCCGGAGTGGAATCGCTACTCACTGAGTAGATTCTGCAAGAAACTCAGTGGTCTAATTGATAGACACAGTGCTATGTTTATCCGGCACCAATAAAACGAAACACTCCGAATAAACTAAATCCCTAAAGATACGCTTCACATGCATTAGTCGAATTATCTGAATCATGGATTAGACCGTGAATAATAGAAACACTGACGTTCCCAAACAAAATTACCAAACTAAATTATTGAAGGCATCACCTCGACCGCGGACTGAGGGATAAATCGACTTCGTAACCTATTTGCGTTATACCCGCTGACCGATGTGGGAAAAACGGAAAAGTTGGAAATAAATAAAACAAACGTACCCCGGAATTTATCGTACGAAAATTGATTCTGGAATTCTGAAGTTTGGGAAATATTGAATTAAAAAAGTTGCTTTAGAGCGAATTTTAATTTTGATTGGCGTTCCTAATTTGAATTCAAAATTATTCCTCATAATAGGAACTCAGTATATAGGTAGGAAGTGAATGTAGACAGGTGTTCGCGTGCGTTAGATTAACCTTCCTTTTTCGGCAGGAAATTTTTAAGTATTAATTGGCATTCATATTAAATAAACTATGAATATATACCGGTCACCGTCCTCGTCGAACCCGTTGCATGCGACGAAGGGCTCGCCGAGCGAATTAACCCATAGACACAGCCCACTGAGTTTCTCGCCGGATCTTCTCAGTGAGTCGCGTTTCCGACCCGGTGGTAGATTCTGCGAAGCACTGCTCTTGGTAGGGCCATCACTCCGGTTTGGGCCCCGCGAGCTAACCTACTAGTTAAGGTTACGCTGAAATATCCTCTCAAAGCTATCAGCTTAGGTAGAAAAAAAAAAGAATAAATAAGAACAAAGAGTCTTGCTGATTCAATTTTCATCAACTTTGAATTGGCTAAATGTAATCTGTATAATACACGTCCCGCCTATTTTATGCCGTGATCCAGTAATGCGTTTCGGTTTGAAGGATGGGGCAGCCGTTGTAACTATACTGAGATCTTAGAACTTATACCTCAAGGTTGGTGGTGCATTTACGTTGTAGATGTCTATGGGCTCGTCCACCCATATAAGCAATAAAAATATTAAAGAAAGTAACGCACCGTGGAAATTATTCTAGGACATTTGTCGAGTAACTTCAATAGACAAATTGGTACCAGCCTGCGGGATTCCAACACCAGCACAGTCTTATCGCTCGGTACGAATACACCGGACGCCTTATCCTTTACCTTACGATCGATCCTTCACCTTATCATCCACGACGATTTCAACTTCCTTAGTACTCTTCCAGCACTACATCTCTATTTGATGCGATCAGCCGCCTGGTGAAGTCTGACGCTGACAGGTCGACAGGAAATTTAACGCCGCCTCTAGGTCCTATAAGAGGGCTATTGCCAAGGCGAAGTCGGAGCACGTTGCCAGAATTGGCGAGCGACTGAATAGCTATCCCTCTGGGAGCCGTGCTTTCTGGTCGCTAGCTAAGGCTGCAGAAGGTAACTTCTGCAGGTCTAGCCTTCCACCACTGCGTAAGTCCAATGACAGTCTGGCTCATAGTGCGAAGGAGAAGGCTGACCTTCTGGTCAAGCTCTTTGCCTCATGCTCGACTTTGGATGACGGAGGAGCCACGCCGCCCAACATCTCCCGGTGTGACAGCTCCATGCCTGAGATTCGCATCACACAGCGTGCGGTCAGGCAGGAGCTTCGGCTTCTTGATGTTCATAAGTCGAGTGGGCCAGATTGCATCCCCGCAGTGGTTCTAAAAACATGCGCCCCTGAATTGACACCCGCGCTAACGCGTCTATATCGCCTCTCGTACAATACCAACAGGGTTCCGTCTTCATGGAAGACTGCTCATGTCCACCCTATCCCCAAGAAGGGTGACCGGTCGGACCCCTCGAATTACAGACCTATCGCGATAACTTCCTTGCTTTCCAAGGTGATGGAGCGAATCATTAACATCCAACTTCTTAAGTATCTTGAGGATCGCCAGCTGATCAGTGACCGGCAGTACGGTTTCCGTCATGGTCGCTCAGCTGGCGATCTTCTTGTATACCTCACACATAAATGGGCTGAAGCCTTGGAAAGCAAGGGCGAGGCTCTCGCTGTGAGCCTTGACATCGCGAAGGCCTTCGACAGGGTCTGGCATAGGGCACTTCTATCGAAGCTTCCAGCATACGGGATCCCTGAGGGACTCTGCAAGTGGATCGCTAGCTTTTTGGATGGGCGGAACATCGCAGTTGTCGTCGACGGCTGCTGCTCCGATACCATGACCATCAACGCTGGTGTTCCACAAGGTTCGGTGCTCTCCCCCACGCTTTTCATACTGCATATCAATGACATGCTATCTATTGATGGCATGCATTGCTATGCGGATGACAGCACGGGGGATGCGCGATATATCGGCCATCAGAGTCTCTCTCGAAGCGTTGTACACGAGAGGCGATTAAAACTTGTGTCTGAAGTGGAGAACTCTCTGGGGCGGGTCTCCAAGTGGGGTGAACTGAATTCAGTTCAGTTCAACCCATTGAAGACACAGGTTTGCGCGTTCACTGCGAAGAAGGACCCTTTTGTCATGGCGCCGGAATTTCAAGGAGTATCCCTGCAGCTTTCCGCGAGTATCGGGATTCTGGGGGTCGATATTTCGAGCGATGTCCAGTTTCGGAGTCATTTGGAAGGTAAAGCCAAATTGGCCTCTAAAATGTTGGGAGTTCTCAACAGAGCGAAGCGGTATTTCACGCCTGGACAGAGACTTGCGCTTTATAAAGCGCAGGTCCGACCTCGCGTGGAGTACTGCTCTCACCTCTGGGCCGGGGCTCCCAAATACCAGCTACTTCCATTTGACTCCATACAGAAACGGGCTGTTCGGATGGTCGATAGTCCTGCTCTCGCGGATCGCTTGGAACCTCTGGGTCTACGGAGGGACTTCGGTTCTCTCTGTGTTTTATACCGCATGGTCCATGGGGAATGCTCTGAGGAATTATTCGAGATGATTCCCTCATCTCCTTTTTATCATCGCACCTCCCGCCATCGGAGCAAAGTTCATCCATATTATCTGGAACCGCTGCGTTCATCGACAGTGCGTTTCCAAAGATCTTTTTTGCCACGTACCATCCGGCTTTGGAATGAACTCCCCTCCACGGTGTTTTCCGAGCGCTATGACATGTCCTTCTTCAAACGAGGCTTGCGGAGAGTTCTTTATGGTAGGCAGCGGCTTGGCTCTGCCCCTGGCATTGCTGACGTCCATGAGCGACGGTGACCACTCACCATCAGGTGGGCCGTATGCTCGTCTGCCTACAAAGGCAATAAAAAAAAAAAAAAAAAAAAAAAGGTCTAGTTGGTGGAATAATTGATCTGTCCTACAAATTGGGTCCTGAGCTTGTGGCGTTTTCCTTCGACTTTCCCTGTCACCACCAGGGAATGTGATTAATCTATACTAGTATTATAAAGCTGAAAAGTTTGTTTGTTTGAACGCGCTAATCTCAGGAACTACTGGTCCGATTTGAAAAATTATTTCAGTGTTAGATAGCCCATTTATTGAGGAAGGCTATAGGTTATATAACATCATGAGACCGATACAAGTGGAGCACCAATAAAGAATGTTTCAAAATATTTTCACTTTCTACGTAAATGAAGTGGGGGTAAAATTTAATGCTATGCTAAAGTGACTAATCTACGCGGACGGAGTCGCGGGCAAAAGCTAGTGATATTATAATACTTTAAGAACCAGTAGCTATTCTTCAAAAATTAGATCGTCCAGTGCATTCGTGTTGAGCGATGCACCGGTGTTCGAATCTCAGGCGGGCACTAATTTTTCTAATGAAATACGTAATCAACAAATGTTCACGATTGACTTCCACGGTGAAGGAATAACATCGTGTAGTAAAAATCAAACCCGCAAAATTATAATTTGCGTAATTACTGGTGGTAGGACCTTACTGCCGTGAAGCAGTAATGAGTTTCGGTTTGAAGGGTGGAGCAGCCGTTGTAACTATACTTGAGACCTTAGAACTTATATCTCAAGGTGGGTGGCGCATTTACGCTGTGGAGGTCTATGGGCTCCAGTAACCACTTTTTTTTTTTTTTTTTTTTTTATTGCTTAGATTGGTGGACGAGCTCACAGCCCACCTGGTGTTAAGTGGTTACTGGAGCCCATAGACATCTACAACGTAAATGCGCCACCCACCTTGAGATATAAGTTCTAAGGTCTCAGTATAGTTACAACGGCTACCCCACCCTTCAAACCGAAACGCATTACTGCTTCACGGCAGAAATAGGCAGGGCGGTGGTACCTACCCGTGCGGACTCACAATAGGTCCTACCACCAGTGATTACGCAAATTATAATTTTGCGGGTTTGATTTTTATTACACGATGTTATTCCTTCACCGTGGAAGTCAATCGTGAACATTTGTTAAGTACGTATTTCATTCGAAAAATTGGTACCCGCCTGCGGGATTCGAACACCGGTGCATCGCAACAACGAATGCACCGGACGTCTTATCCTTTAGGCCACGACGACTTAACACCAGGTGGGCTGTGAGCTCGTCCACCCACCTAAGTAATAAAAAAAAGATCAATTTCTTTAGGTTGGTGTAGCCGAACCCGGTGACGCGATGAGTCAGCTGCGATATGAAGCTGACTTGCAGTTGAATGACTGCTATTGATGGCTTGAGTTTTGATACGGGAGTCGATGATGCGCGCCTTTGCCGTTATCACTCATTAAGAACTATTAAGTTGGGTGTGAATGCTACAGGTCTTCGCCGGTCTCCGATACGCTTCAGACTTCCTCTGGGTGGCTGATGTTGGTCGGTAGACCGATGATTCCATTGTTGTTCTTTCAGAACTTATATAAAAGTAAGTTTTTAGTTCATAAAATTGGTACGTTGCGTTTGAGCTGTTGTATATTCTCAATCAATAGGAATATAGGAGACGTTTTGGCTTTAGGGTTAGGTTTACTTTTAAACTCGTATTGCTTGCTGTGATTGCGACTTGGTAACTGTGATGTCAAGTAGCACAACTTAAACATAATTATTGTTTATGACCTAAATCCCACTGGTTCATAAATATGTAATTTAAAATAAAACAAACGTTTAAATGTTCTTGTCTGTGAATGAAAAATAACTGGGAACTCTCTCTGATAGAGCCACTTGTGATTCAGATCCAGGCGGCCGCTCCTACGTGAGAGGAGCTTACGCATTCACCTGTTTACATAGATTTCAAAATATTCTAGAAGGCACAGCGATAAAAAATAATCGTTTATGTTTAAAGTTTAAGACAGTCTTGGTCTTGATATAAGAGTCACATCCAGTTTTTTATCCTAAATTGGGGGGCAGGCCTACCTTTTAGCCAAAGACCTCATAGACATCACAACGTGGCTGTTATGCTCTACGGACAGGTGAGGTTTCAGATATGTTGTAGAGCGGCTACTTCAACAGGACTGCTTGGCGGCAGAAATATGTGGGATGGTGGTCTAAATACCACCATCCCACATATTTCTCCCTGCGGACTGACAATAAGCTATTCTACAACCAGTGATAACATCAGCGTTATACTGTCTCTGGGGTACGGTAACTAGTTAAAATTGCATGGGATGCAATACCTACATATATAAATATGTATACAAGTCGATGTCTGTATGTATTTTCCCTGTAGACTCCGAAACGGCTGGACCGATTGAAACCGATGAAACTTTTGGAGAATCTTCAAAATCTGTGAAGTTCCTTTGAAGTTTGGTAGCGACCAGATCAAAGTCGATTCAAACACTACCCAGTTAAACGTATTGGCTTTGATTAGTAGCGTTTTTTTATAAACAACATATACAAGCTTTAATCCGCGGCATCGCTTGCAATTATCTAAAAGAATCTATGGAAAATTGTACTTTTGTGTATGCAAAATTTCATGACGATCGGTTGAGTAGTTATGATGTGAAAGCGTTACAAACAAACATACTCATATTCGTAATAATAATAGTTGGCAAAAAAATGCCTTCGCACGACAGGTGACGCGAATCATTGCCGTGACAAATAACTGACTTTAATATTCAGTGACGGTCCCTGCTAAGCAGGGTCAGCCGGGTCACTGAAATATTAAAAATATAATACTTAAGTTCATATCCAGCACGCGGCAGCATCAACGTTGAGCCATCTCATTTGTTTTGCACGACGCACATAATAACGCGATCAAAACGTATGAGAATTTTGACAGAGAAACGTGAGCGGAAAGCTTGAGCGGTGCCGCGAATTCGTTCGAGCGACCAAATTGAGTAACTGAGTACATAAAACCGGCAAGCTCTGAAGGAAATGCTATGTTAACGATGATTGTCATCGATCGAAAGGTCTGATTAGCTGCGTACAAATTCCTCAATTCTACGCGTGTTCAGTGCGACGGGTTCTCGATAACAATTATTTTTATGTTAAGCTCACGTCTAACAGATATTACTGTATGAGCTTCTTGACTTTCTTCTTCAACCCGTGTCCACCCAATGACGAATGTAGGTCTCTTTATATTCACTTCATTCTTTTCGGTCTCTTGCCTTTCGCATCCAGTCTCTACCAGCTATTTTGACCAGGTTGTCGGTTTACCTGATTGGTCATCTGTCCACGTTACGAAGTTCCTCAAAATCTTATCCCATATATCCCAGTATCTCAAGACGAGTCAAGTCTTTGATACTTAGTAGAGAGACTGAGAAACGTAGTCGCTGACAATGGACGTCAGCAGAAGGTTAGTCACTCAAAGAGCAATAGAGATGGCTGTGCTCGGATTCGAAATTGAATCAGGAATAAGGGGATTTATAGAAGAAACAAGGTAGCTAACATATGCCGAATGATTGCAAGACCGACATATTGCAGCGGATAAGGCAAATAGTAAGAATAACAGATGGCTACTGGGACTAAAAACGTCTGGAGTAGCGGCTGTGTACCGGAAAATAGAGCGTGAGTAGGCCTTCCATTATGTGGACTGATGATATGCTAATGGTAGCGGGAATCCGCTGGATACGGAATGTGTAAGATCGATAGTTATGGCGAACCTTAGTGAAGGCCTAGGTCCATCGACCCTCGCGGACCGTTTCGAACCTCTGGGTTTCTTCGGTTGCCTCTGTATTTTGTACCATTCCATTGGGAGTGCTCTGAGGAATTGTTTGAGATGATCTCGTTTTTACCATCGCACTGCCCGCCACTGGAGTAGAGTTCATCCATACTACCTGGAGCCACTGCGTTCATCCACAGTGCGCTTCCAGAGATCTTTTTTGCCACGTACCATCCGGCTTTGGAATGAGTTCCCTTCACGGTGTTCCCCGAGTGCTTCTTCAAACGAGGTTTGTGGAGATTACTTAACGGTAGACAGCGGCTTGGCTCTGCTGAAGTCCATGGGCGACGGTAACCACTCACCATCAGGTGGGCCATATGCTCGTCTATCTACAAAGGTAATAAAAAAATAATAAATCAGTGGATGTTCGTATAAAAAAAGTTTCCCACTTCTAAAAATAAATTCCTATAAGTATTGAATTTTTGAAAATCGTTAATTGCTCCAAGTTAGTCCAACATAGGTAAGTATTCTACTATTAATATATTATTTTATAAATAAAGCAGATTTCAGCCAAAATGAGGTCATGCCACATAAAATAGGGCTACGTTACGTCCCACAAATGTGTACAACATGAATAATTAAAATATAGAAACTCATGTACTTTTTGACCAAAAGGGTTTTATGGTTGTCACAAAAATAATTAATTACAACTATGAATAATATTATATTACTCTAATTGTGGACTCAACGTGACTCTACTTATATCTGTCTTTATATAATTTTCCAACAAAAATTCAATTATAATTAAGGCGTGGTATTTGTCGTTTATAAATGTTGTTTTATTGGAAAATCATTATGATGGAATTATGATTAAGCCAACACGGATACCACTATCCTGCATATTTTAGCCGTAAAACATTATCGCTTCCAGTTTTGAAGTTGTAAAAGGCGTTAGAATACAATTGAAACGTCACGTCACGTCTCACGTCTTAAGGAATAAGGTGATAATCAAATTGAGATGGTGATTAGGATCCGGTAACCACACTAAGTGTACCGTGAAGTCGTTAACCCATTCATGCAATAAAAATACGAATTATGAACAAAAATATATTTTTTATGTAAGGAACGTGGCCTATTTAATACTGAATTTCTTTATTCTTATATCTAAGCATTTAAGACTTTTAAGCATTTTCCAACAAATAGAACAATATTTTAATTTATTTTTGTTGGTGAAATCCAACTATTGAGTAGGTTTGTCTAAAGGAAGGCAGCGGCTTGGCTCTGCCCCTAGCATTGCTGAAGTCCATGGGCGACGGTAACCACTCACCATCAGGTGGGCTGTATGCTCGTCTGCCTTAAGGGCAATAAAAAAAGGGTGCGTGTACTTATGTACACGCGTAAGAAGTTATACTTTATTTTTATTAATTTTTTTTTATATATTAAATAATCAATAATAAATGTTTATCGTTAATAATTTAATAATATTTAGTATGAATTACATATATTAAATAATAATTTTGTCATTTATATTACTAAATAATACATACGGATAGTTAACCTCAATTGTATTGGAGCACTTAGGAAGGAGCACAGTTTTTCACAAATATTTTCTAATATCAATTAGTATTTAATTTTATTTAAAATTAAATATTCAATTTAAGTCGCGTCTGATTATAATTCAGACGCACATATAAATTCGCACTTGTATAATGAAAACAAAATGAAAACTCGTGTTTTAAATGTAGAAACTCAAAGCATATGGATAAATATTATAAATATAAATACACAGTGAACAGAGGCGGCTTTCGTGCCAACATGGCCACCAACAGAGGTTCCATTTCTGTTTTGTTGGTAGCATTTTTTCTTGAGTGGGCAACTTCATTTCTGTTAATTTTGTGTCACGGTGCGCGCGCATCGTAAAATTTCACTCTCATCTATTTTTCATAACGCGCCTAAAGAAGTATAACTTCAAAAAGGTTGAAAAAAAATCAATAATAGTAAATTACCACCACAAATTAATCTAAGATCTTGAGGTGTCAATAATCAGAATTGAATTTCGATGATTGGGCAAGTACCTACTAGTACTCATTAGTGAGTCAGATTGTTAACAATTACATGAGGGAAAACAAAGGCTTATATTTTTAACCTTACCCAATAAACCGCGCACAACTGGTCCCCAGTCTAAACTCTATTTACTAAACAGCTAAATTCACACAAAATACAGCCGACAAGTGACATTTAGAACGACACAGTAGGTTTGCCCTTATGCCCCGGGACCCTTTCATAAAGGTCACAATGTAGATCGTCGATAATATTAATAAACAAGTTCAACCTTATTGTTAGGCGGATAAAGCTCAAGGTGAATCTGATAATATCGAATATTGTCATTTGAAAGTTGATGTTTATTCGAATTTGTATCTTGTTTTAACTCTTTTATATAACCTCAAATAATTCATTGATTATACGGAAGCTTTTGAGATGCATAGATGGAATGCAGTGCTTAATAATTAAGCTATCTACAAAGAGGAGTAATTTTGTGTTTTTTGTGTGGCAGCGACGATATTTGGATCACGATCACTAATTGTGTTTATATGAAATTGTGTTTATACTTAATACTCTTGTACATGCCTTTGTACATAACTTTCCTATTACTCTGTACTATGTCTTCTTTTTTGTGTGCACTTAAATAAGTAAATAAATAAAAAATAAATACTTTTTCTTAGGAAACGTATACGTAAATAAACTTAGACAAAAATCGAGTCAAACATGAAAATTGTTCGAATAGGTTATGAATAAAATTTTCTTGGAAATTTTGGAAACCAGAAACACGAGTTTCGATGAATTTTTATTCGTCTATACCTACCGAACGTTGTTTGTTTTATCGTCTACATTTCTGAATTCTGATTTGAAAAGTAGACTGTTTGATGAAGCCTTTTTATTCTTATAGTTTTATTTTATGATGACGCGTGTTGAGATTTAGAAACAAGTCGGATGGTACGCGAAGGCTCACCTACTGTTTCCGCGGGAAGCATGGTAAGACACACTCATGTATTCAAAAGAGAGGCTCAAACATGATGTGTATTATATATACATGTATACATGTAAGTCGTCGTGGCCTAACGGATAAGACGTCCGATGCATTCGTGTTGAAGCGATGCACCGGTGTTCGAATCCCGCAGGCGGGTACCAATTTTTCTAATGAAATACGTACTCAACAAATGTTCACGATTGACTTCCACGGTGAAGGAATAACATCGTGTAATAAAAATCAAACCCGCAAAATTATAATTGCGTAATTACTGGTGGTAGGACCTGTTGTGAGTCCGCGTGGGTAGGTACCACCGCCCTGCCTATTTCTGCCGTGAAGCAGTAATGCGTTTCGGTTTGAAGGGTGGGGCAGCCGTTGTAACTATACTGAGACCTTAGAACTTATATCTCAAGGTGAGTGGCGCATTTACGTTGTAGATGTCTATGGGCTTCAGTAACCACTTAACACCAGGTGGGCTGTGAGCTCGTCCACCCATCAAAGCAATAAAAAAAAAAAAAAAAAAAAAAATATACATATATACCATGTATATACAGCGAGCAACCTCTGACTAAAATATCCCTTAGCCTAGGCCCCTTAGATTGAGATGTTAGCTGTTTTAGACTGTGCGCTTAAAAACTGTGCCGGGCATTAATTTTTTTTTTATTGCCCGTGTAAGCAGACGAGTATATGGCCCACCTGATGTGTGCTTACCGTCGCCCATGGACTACAGCAAAGCCTGGAGCAGAGCCAAGCCGCTGCCAAACGTAAATTAACCAAAATATCTACACTTTATCTGATATTGCAGTGGCTTTCATAATTTTGGCGCAATTAAATATGTATGATGACTCTAGACAAACTGTGCAGCAATAATGAGCTGACTTGTCATTGGGTACTTTGGCATAATGCTTTTTGTTTCAAGGGAAACAAAATACCAGACGATATTTTGGTCCATCGTGAACCATTCTGTGGTTTCCCAAAAGTTCACCAATATCCGAATTAAGCTTCAAATGACATCAATAATACTACATATTACATGGAAAAGCCAAACTAAAGGGATTAGATAATCGGTATTCCCCAAAAGCCTAACTGGTTTTTTATTACCTAGTCAGGTCATAAGTTCTGTCACATGTTTAATGTAAAATAATTGAAACAAGTTTATTCATTATGTAACCATTCATATACCAAAATGAACTTAACAAAACATAGATTCTTATGACACTAAAGTTTATTCAAAATGACCTCCGTGATTTTGAATACAGGCCTTCAATCTGCGCGGCCAGTCGTCTATCGCAGCACGAACGAGGTCCATGTCAATATCGGCGGCTGCCTTAATCAAGGATGTCTTGAGTGACTCCAAATTGGGATGAGGCTTTGAGCACGCCTTTTCCTCCAAGTGTTGCCATATCTTGTAATCTAACGGATTCAAATCTGGACTGGAGGAGGGCCAGTCTTCGTGCCGGATGAAGTCGATTTCACGCGCCGCCAGCCAGTCTTGTGTGCTCTTCGCTCTATGAGCTAGCGCCGAATTTTGTTGGAATACCCAGTGCCTGTTATTGAACATGGTATGAGAAACAGGTTCCACAAGTTTCGTCAGGGCTGTATTTTGATACACAACTGCATTCGTTTTTACACCTTTCTCACAAAAATGTACCTCTGTTAAGCCCCAATAAGAAACTCCCAACCATACCATGAGCGAGGATGGAAAATGACCTCGTTGGACACGCGGAATACGGTTGCTCGCTTCTTCACTACTGTGTGCGTACACCTTATCATTTTTTTTGTTGTAGCTCTCTTGTACGGTAAAAATTTTTTCATCCGAAAAAAGAATTTCCCGATATTTTTTGCCCGCGTACCGCTTCAACAAAGCGCGGCATCTCTTCAGTCTCAGGTCCATTAGACGAGCATTCAAACGATGTCCTGTTTTTCTTCGATATGCCCGAAGCCCTAAGTCTTCATTTAACACCCTTTTCACCGTGGTTCTGCTTAACCCCATCTGAAGGGCCAACAGTTTCTGCTTACGTTTGGGATTTCTTTGAATTCGCGCCTTCACAGCTTTTATCACTGCTGGAGTCCTAACAGACCGAGGGCGACCACTTCTTGACCTGTCATCTACACTAGAGTCTTCATTGTATCGTTTGATGGTACGATCAACGAATCTTTTGGTTATATTCAAATTTTTCAGTATGTTAAAAATTTGAATTGGCGCGTAACCGCAACGATGCAACGCAATAACTGCAACACGGTCTTCTTTAAGCGTCCACTCCATATTTAAAAATGAGTAAAATTCTAAAAGTATACATTTTTATTTTCATGAACAATTCGATATTCGAATTCAATAAACTTTTTTGTGGCCAGCATTCTAAAAGAAAAGTTTTTACTGTGTGACAATACTTATGACCTGACTAGTTATATTGGATACAAGCTCAAAGCTCACCTAGTGTGAAATGGTTCTTGGAGCTCAGAGATATAATATCGCGACTACCGCTACCTATCTTCAGCCATTAGGTAGAAATCTTAGTTATTTTGTTGTCAATCTCTCATCGACTATTTCATGGCAGAAACAGGCAAGATGGTGGGAGGGAGGGGAAATAGCTATTTTACTGGTGGTAGGACCACTTGTGAGTCCGCACGTATCACCACCCCGCCTATTTCTGACGTGAAGCAGTAATGCGTTTCGGTTTGAAGGGTGGGGTAGCCGTTGTAACTATACTGAGACCTCAGAACTTATATCCCAAGGTGGGTGGCGCATTTACGTTGAAGATGTCTATAGGCTCCAGTAACCACTTAACACCAGGTGGGCTGTGAGCTCGTCCACCAATCTAAGCAATAATAAAAAATACGTATCTTCATAAGCTAAGAATCATAACAAAGGCCCTAATGGCAATTCGCATTAATAGTGTGCGACTGCTATGGCAACAAACCTACTGCACTCCAAAATCTGTCCTAGAAAGGCAGTTGGGTTTAATTCAAGGTGAATTTGTGCCTGGTCAAAGACGCATCGACAACACAAAGACAGACAATCATTATAATCTTAGCTAGATTGTAGGGATGGTTTTAACATTAGTTACATAAGATAACCAAACTTCTAAAATATAATCAAATTTCAGGAACTCACTCGCAATGACCTCATATTTTGATTTGGGTAGTACACTTCACTATATGGATGACATAATCAGGTAATAAGTAAGCATAAAGTGACGACTATTTTAAAACAAAAGTACATTCTCTAGAAATCACTTAGTCAATTTATATGAAATAATAAAACAATGTGAATTATTTCAAATTAACTGAAAGTAAAATCATGAATATTAACATCACTTAAATATCGCAAAAAGGATAAAATATAAATGTACAAACAATAATTAACCTATTCAATTAAAAACATCACAACGTCATCAGAATATACTGTTACAGTATTGCATAACCGTATCCAATTATAATTGAGCAGGTCCCATCGTAATAATTTAAGCTTACGTATACAATTTGTATGTCAAGGCAGGAACGAATGAAGCGAATGAATGAATAACTGGATGCGAGGTTTTGTGACTGAGACAAAATAATATACTTTTAATTCGTAAGTATAATTAGATTGTTTTGAAATTTTAAAATTATTTTCATTGCGATATCTGGCACTGCATTTTGGTTTCAATTATGTTCGCCTCAATAGCATTCTGCTTTAAGCAACTGACAACATTTCCTGTATATTTAGAGCCATTAAGAACTAAATTAATTAAATATAATATAACAGTTTTTTTCCTTCAAATATACATGTCGTGGATAACGACTTTTAGTAATATTAAGACGGTGGTTTTGATTATTATTTTAAATGATGAAATGTTGTTTTGATAAATATCACAAAATGAAGGGTAGACTCCGTAACGCCACAGTATAAAATGGCGGTACGTGGACAGAGTCGTGGCATTCCGTGTCAGACAGTCATTCGGTCCGTCTCAGTCAGTGAATCTCTGGCAGTCAGTCAGTCAGTCAGTCGGTCTGTCGGTATGTGCAACGAAACTGTCGGTTTATCCTGTCATTGTGAAAGTTGTGTGTGTTGAGTTTCAATAATTATTATTCAAAAGGTTTTATTGACTTTTTATAAACTGAGTTCAACCAAATACGAGTGATAACGGAAACTACCGCTTAGCCATCCCTGGCGCCGCCGACATCAGAAGTGGGATCAGGACTCTACTCTCACTGGCGTGACGTGTTTGAACATGTTCGAAGTACAGCAAAAAAAAACATGATGCAGATCAGAATACTAGTAGTGGTACGCCACAAGAGCGTGAATGCAGCATACGTAAGTCGTGGAATAACGTCTCTATTACCTGGATGGAAGATCTGAGCCACGAAGAAATCGTCACATCTTACGTTTTGGCTCATGCTGCCCAGTTGACTCTCGATTTATCACATGGCATTTACTAGCGGAAATACGACACGTAACAAGCTATTGCAAGAAATTAAGGCAAGTGCAAGTCTCAAGTGAAACTTCGATCGCAATAATGGATCTGTCATGACGAGTGGGTAGTTCCGACACGAATAGTTTTTAAGCCAATGAGTACTGCTAGAGTTACATGGCACTAGTGCAGTAAACCAGGACATGAGACTGTGAATTGTCGCTGAAACTTTAGAATCTACTAGATTCAATACCAATAACACTACACGTTCGATGACGTCGGGCTCCAGCAAGCAAGCAAACAAGAAAGCAAGCAAGTTTCCGTGGGGAAGAAAAATTGACACATCTGAAGTCGTCGTGACCTGTAAGATAAGACGTCCGGTGCGTTCGTGTCTGGCGATGCGGCGGTGTTCGGGTTCCGCTGGCGGATGCAGGTTTTTCCGGTGAAGTGCGTGCTTGTGCGTGCTTGACAAGTGTTCGCGGTTGGCTTCCTCAGTGTGGGAGTAACATCGTGTAGGAGAGGTGGAACCCGTAAAATTGTAGTTTGCGTGGTGGCTGGTAAGATTTGTTGCGGTAAGAAGTTTGCATGGTGGTAAAATGTCTTGTGAGTTTGCACAGGTAGCCGGAGGTGAGACTTCCGCGGTCGCGGCCCACCCAGTCCGCGAGAACCGGGCAGATCGCCTCGACGGTACGGAGGCCGGCCGACGGGTCTGCCAAACGACGAGACCACGCCTCCAGCACGGACTGCCGAGATTGGAGCCTCCGCGCTCCAGCTGCACTTGCGCTAGGGCGCGCCGCCTCGTAGGAGACTGTGAGGTATCCTTGAATAACTCTGACTGCGATCGCGCGCTGCCGGCGTCGCAGCGCGGCGACGTTCTCGTGGGTAAGGACGTGGCACCAGACGGGTGCTCCGTATAGTGCCATCGACCGCACGGGTACCATCACCCTGCCTATTTCTGCCGTGAAACAGTGGTGTATTTCGGTTTGAATGGTGGGGCAGCGGTTGTAACTATACTGAGACCTTAGAACTTCTATCTCAAGGTGTGTGGTGCGTTTACGCTGTGGATGTCTATGGGTTCCAGTAACCACTTAACACAAGGTGGGATGTGAGCTCGTCCACACATTACACATTGAAAGCTTTTAATTCAAAACGTACTTACAAATACACACACGATAGGCTAAGAAAAATACCAGCAGGTCACATACCAGTCGAGGTTGATGTAAATGATGATGATGAAGAGCAAGCTTAAATTGTGGTGAAAACTCGAGTAAGGATAGTCTATCGGCCGTATTGTGTTCGACCGTACCAGTAGCTATTACGTAGTCGTAGCCCGGTAGAAATCGGTGTCTCTTGAGGCAACTCAAGTAGTCCGTGGGTGCGCGGTGCGCGTTTGGCTCTGGCGGAGGTCGGGGTCTGTAAAGACCATCGTGTGTAGTCAGCGGGTGATTCACACGGGCGATCCACGCTGTGGATGCGCATCATGAGGGCAATTGCGATTGCTGGTCGGCTGGAGAGCCGTGGCGTTAGATATTTTTACTCGGAAGTTTTCTTTGATCTGAGTTCCTGTAAGCTATGCCTGATTTGTCTAGAGTAAATTTGAAGTTTGATGAACGACTGTGGTACGTGCTCTGGCTGCTGAATATTAACTTTGTATGCACTATTGTTTGATTTGGTTAAAATGGTATTAAAACAGTTTAAAGCTTTGATGACTTTAAATTTTCCGATAAGTCGTAAAGTGTAGTCAGGAGTGATCGAGCGGAACAAGTGTTCTCGTGGATGTTTTTGATTGTAGGTAAACCATCACACGAGGACGTGTACAATCAGGAAGGCCGTGTCGCAATCGACACATGATTGCTGCAGCCAATACGAGATATGGAACACAAGCGTCGTCTGTCGGCACTCGATGGGTCAACTATTCACCGGCCGAGCGGAGCGACGTGCCGGTAGCTGCGTAATATCGGGCAATTTTGGTAAATAAGAACAATCTGGTGAGTCGTATTATTTTTATTTGGATTCGGGTGCCGAATGCTCTCTTGTCAAGAAATCTATTAGTAGTAGCTTCATAATTCAGCAATTTTATACGATGGTTCTCATAAAAGGTTTCTGTTGTTATGACCCAAAACTGTACGAAACAAATCCTATGCGATGGTTTATAGTTTACCTATTGTATGTCATGTACCTGATAGTTGTTTTAATCGGTTCAGTGAGATTGAGCATTCAGTGAAATAGAACACTTAAATCTGGTGTCCTTATTCGAAGCCCAGACTTACGTTATTGATGACCAAGCTCGCGATGAGCTCATGGAATTGTTCTTGACAAGAAGTGCTAGAAGCCGTACATCTTTTTTAAATTGTTCTACCCAAAGAATAACAGAGGCGAGCCCCTTCGAATTCTTAATAGTTCGCGTGCCATATCCCTAAAGGTTTTTACTTAAAATGATACTGAAAGTAAGAGATTAACTTTGACGAGACCAGAACATTGGAAAGTTAGTAAACTTTGATGTTGAATTTTGTTGAAATGAAGATAGATGGCTTTAACTGGTAATAGAACCTATGATTACATAAGGTTGCCTCTAAGTAGTGCTACTGACGAGTCTGATCAGTGAGGCGAGAGTATCTCCATCGATTGGTACAGCGGAGACCTGGGTCTCAATGGAGACTATTGTTTTGTTGGTCTAGTAATGACCTTGACTCTATATTGTGAAGTGATGTGTATTGGTTTTATCATTTGTTTTAATGATAATGTGGGTGGCAATGTCACTAGCTGCGCCAGCAGCCAGGTCAGGAGCGTTCTAGACGATTTTGTTGACACTAGTGATGTAGAAGATGTAGGATCAAATGACCACGATACAACTGACTGATTAAAGTAAGGATTTTGTTGTCCTATTTTGTGTGATTAGTAAAGAACAGTATTCGGTGTCATTTATGAAACTGGTAATTGAACACATCACCTAAATCGAGCGATGTGTTTTATGGTTGAAGTGGGTACTGGATGGAAGTTCCACTTGCGTGCCGGATGGAGGCATTAGTGTTTTGTGTTGAAGTTGGGTACCGGATGGACGTCCCACTTATTTGCGTCGCTCGAAGGAGGTGGCAAGGTTATCGTCACTTGATATAGGTGGCATGAGTTACTCTCACTAGATGGAGGTGATTGTAACGACAGTTTGTGATTGATACTGAATACTGATGAAATACTGCTCAGATTGAGTTGTTTTGTAATACCTCGGGTTTCTAATGCTTATTGAGCATTAATGAAAAATTTCAGTTGTATAGTGTAATAATTAGGTAATTAAGTTATCTACTCACACAGGTTAACATAGTCTGTTAAAGATCTTGTTGAGAGCTAACGTTATGGTTTGTAATGAAAGGAATCCCAATCCTCAATCGTGAATGTATCAGGATTGGCCGAGACGAAACCTGTTTGATATTGCAAAAGGTTGTTTTCCTTGCAGAAGCGTCACACAGGGACGTGTGACGTGTCAGAATGGCCGTGTCGTGGATAACGACTTGTAGTTGTCGTGGATAACGACTTTTAGTAATATTAAGACGGTGGTTTTGATTATTATTTTAAATGATGAAATGTTGTTTTGATAAATATCACAAAATGATGGGTAGACTCCGTAACGCCACAGTATAAAATGGCGGTACGTGGACAGAGTCGTGGCATTCCGTGTCAGACAGTCATTCCGTCCGTCTCAGTCAGTGAATCTCTGACAGTCAGTCAGTCAGTCAGTCGGTCTGTCGGTATGTGCAACGAAACTGTCTGTTTATTCTGTCATTGTGAAAGTTGTGTGTGTTGAGTTTCAATAATTATTATTGAAAAGTTTTATTGACTTTTTATAAACTGAGTTCAACCAAATACGAGTGATAACGGAAACTACCGCTTAGCCATCCCCGGCGCCGCCGACATACATTTTTTTTTTATTGCCCTTGTAGGCAGACGAGCATACGGCCCACCTGATGGTGAGTGGTCCGTCGCCCATGGACTTCAGCAATGCCAGGGGCAGAACCAAGCCGCTGTCTACCGCTTAATACTCTACACAAGCCTCGTTTGAAGAGGGACATGTCATAGCGCATATTCAATGAATTTTATGATAAACTTCAACAGCGTTCCGAGCAAGATACGGAATACTTCAAACGTTCGCTAAGATATATTTCAGTTAACCCACATCCTCATCTTCGAAATAGCTTTAAAAGAACGAGTTCAATACGAACAATCGTCAACTCAACGAAAAACAAAGAATAGAACTACGAAATCGTTTCGAGAAGGTCTTATCTCTAAACCACAAACTAACCTCTATTCACTCCACGTTTAATCTCATTTTCCTATCAAGCCTAACGTTCGTACGACCATCTGATTGTGTGTAATATAAATATATTCAGTAGCAAATGTTACATGTTAGACCACCTGTTACGAAATAAAGAACGAACGAGTAATGGTATCCGATCCAGAACATTCCGAGTCTCTTACGTAAATTGGATCTTCGGGTAGATATCAGTGATTGAATTAGCCGCTTCATCGACGTTGCGTATTCATAACTTAGTGGTGTATATCTGATAGTGGATCTACCGTAAAAAAAAAACGTTCGAATAATTTATTTTGCCGAACAAGCTTGTACAAATTTGATATGGAATGCTTTCTCGAAGTAGAAATAACTTTCTGCCTTATATCATACTCACTAGGTAGACCTATGAAAATCGTTTCTTATCTATAAGAAAATTAAATATTTTCGATTATAAAATATACCTCATCGATAAAGACATAAAGTCTAATATTCATTATTTCAAGATTAAAATCCTATGCATTAAAATGAACTAAATTAAAATATGAATTTAATTGAAATTGAATATTTAAATGATTTTCAAATATCGACAAGCATGACCTCCGTGACCACGAAAACGGTAACGTTTTTTATGTAGAAAATATTAAAAAAATATATTAAAGGCCTGATTAAGCCGTAAAAGCAGTTTTAATTATTATTTGAAAACAATTTCACATTGAAAGAATAACATCAGACACGCAAAAATTATAATTTGCGTAGCTACTGGTGATACAGCGTTTCTGTCTGCTTAGAGCGAGTTTTTGAACGTTCTCGATAGCGTAAAAGTTAACTCACATTGTATACAGTGGCAACAGCGCCCCTAGCGGCAAACGTAGGCAAACGTTCCAACTCCATACAAATTATTAAACTTTTACGCTATAGAGAACATTAAAAACTCGCACTAAGCACACTGAACCCGCACGGGTAGGTATCACCACCCCGCATATTTCTGCCGTGAATCAGTAATGCGTTTCGGTTTAAAGAGTTGGGCAGCCGTTTTGCTGTAAATTTTTTTTTTTTTTTTTTATTGCTTAGCTGTGTGGACGAGCTCACAGCCCACCTGATGTTAAGTGGTTACTGGAGCCCATAGACATCTACAACGTAAATGCGCCACACACCTTGAGATATAGTTCTAAGGTCTCAGTATAGTCACAACGGCTGCCCCACCCTTCAAACCGAAACGCATTACTGCTTCACGGCAGAAATAGGCGGGGCGGTGGTACCTACCCGTGCGGACTCACAAGAGGTCCTACCACCAGTAAAACTGAGTCTTCGATGTCATGTCTCAAGGTGAGTGACGGCTTTACGTTGTTGATGTGTATGGGCTCCTTTAACCACTTATGGACCGCGTGCTCGTTGTAACATCTAAGCAATAATAAATATAATAATTTTGAAATTAGGTTAATTAAATTTATAAAATATTCTTATATTTCGATAATCATCAACTCATCGCCGACGGCAAGCAAACGTAAAGTACCTAATCTAAATGTTAGAAATTTAATAATGAAATAAGTAAATTTGTTATTGAGTTGTAAAAATGATTAATCGGATGCGAAATATTATAAACAGGAAGCGTTAAAATTTAATACGAAATTCGTATTAAAATCACACAATGAGAATTACAGTGAGACATCGCTGAATTTTCCGGAACATGAGCTCGAGATTTGATGTAATTTATCTGCACTCATGGAGCGCTCATTTGAAACGATTTACGCCCGCGTACCGTGTGCCCGATCACATTTAAAAAACTCAACGGTACTTATATATTGCTAAAAATCTCTTAAAAGAAATTCCGATTGCAGAGAAAATATTTTGTTTTTAATACGCTTCATACGTATGTTAGTATATGACTTTAAACATGATTTTGACGCCCTTCAAAAGGTATGATTAACTCGAAAATTGGCGTAGTTATGAAGGACCGGTGACAATTTAATATTTTAAGCATTTAGACCCGTTATCGTTACTTCGGCAGTCAAAACAACAAATGAAGTTGCCGTGGCCTAAAGGGTAAGTCGTCCGGTGCATTCGTATCAAACGATGCATTTTTTTTTGGGCAGTAGGAAATCGCCGGACTTCCGCCCTCCACTGCAGATAGAGCAGGGCGGGGCATGTCGGAGTCGAAATGACGTCCTCTCGGATGGTAGACTGTCCGAAGCCCACCTACATGGCGCCAATTAGAGTGGTTTATCCTACGGAATACCCCACTGGGTCAAAACCAGCGTGAGTCGAGGATAGCCGGCCTTCCATCACCCGGATGCTCATGCGTAAAACGCGTGCAGAGCAACATGCATGTCGTCTTCTTAGGCCCCCCTCGCCGGTCCCCAGACCGACATGTGAGGGGGACCCGAAACGCTTAGAGGGCCAGGACAAGTCGTTTCCTATTTTTGCGACGAGCTCACGGCGTCACCCCTCCCATGCGGAGCAGACGACGAGCGTATGCTCCACCGTGTCCAAGTCGCAACCACAATGGTGGCACACTGCCGTCGGCTCCGATCCGATGCAGGAGCTCACGGAAGCAACCAAGCCCAGTGAGCACCTGCGTGAGCCGGAAAGTGAGGCGTCCTCTGTCACGATTCACCCAATCCACAAGGACCGGGCGAATCGCCTTGACGGTCTTACGACCAGCCAAAAGATCAACCTGAACCATGACTTCAGCACGGACCGCCGAGATTGGGCCCTCCGCGCTCCGACCACACTGGGGCTGGGACGTGCCACGCCCCGGGCACGAAGGTCAGCCCGCCACTGATAGTCGGCGGCGAGCGCCCCCGCCTCCAGGACCCAAGGCGGCATCCCAGCCATTTACTGGTGGTAAGACGTCTTGTGAGTCCACATGCCATAGGTACCACCACCCTACATATTTTTGCGGTGAAGCAGTAAAGCGTTTCGCCAAAAATGTAATTGAATAATTTTTCAGGTTCCATTATTATACTTTTGAGTTTTAAAGCGCATACCTTAAAGTTTAAGGTGTGGGCTTAGTTGAAAACAGACGGAATAATTCTTGTTTATAAGTCGTTGAAAGCACCAAATTTATTTTCTAAAAAAGTTTTAGTTAAGTCACTTCAATTCTAAAGGTGCGGAATGAGGTCAAAATTTCAATGGTATGGTATTACAATTGTCCCACCCACCAGACTAGAACTAACTTTATGAGTTACGAACAAAAAAAAAAGTTTAATAAAAGAGATCAAATCACGCGTAAGACTTATCGCCTTATTCGTATATCTATCGAAAAATCTTAGCGAATAATAAAAGATGGTATGGAATGTAATCGAGATCAAAGATGGGACCGAACGCGCTCATTCAGGCGCGTAAACTTTGATCCTTTGCTTATTTGACTGTAGTCTAATATTCGGGAGGAATTCCGCTTTGGAGGTTCGATGGCTCGTGAGTTTGTATCGTTAGTGCCAAAATTAACAATTCAACATCTATTTTTTTTATAGCCTAGATGGGTGGGCGAACTCACAGTTAACCTGGTGTTAAGTGGTTACTGGAGCCCATAGACATCTACAACGTAAATGCCATCTTGAGATATAAGTTCTAAGGTCTCAGTAAAGTTACAACGGCTGCCCCACCCATCAAACCGAAACGCGTTACTGCTTCACGGCCGAAATAGGTGGGGTGGTGGTACCTACCGTGCGGACTCACAAGAGGTCCTACCCCCAGTTTTCATGAAAGTAAAACAAAACCATGAACCTTTTTTTTGCTCTATTACAGCATTAGACTTCGTGTCGTGAAGCTCTTCGTTGATATAGGCGTCGAGTCATGGATGAATTCAATGCTACATCACTACCGTGAATAGGTCAACGCATAGTCGTGAGCTGCGGGACCTGATGGTTTTGTGAGGAGGCGTGTGTCTGGAATCAAGGTGAAGAGACTGCGATAGACCCGTTTAATTTGCGCTGTATATCAAACGAACCATTCGATTAACTTTGAAGCATTGAATCTTAGTACAAAATTAATAAATAAATAAAAATCACACACAACAGCCTAAAACTTAAACTTTTCCTGTCTAGTAAATACCTGAATAACAACAGAGACAAAAACAATCACATCCATCCAACAAAATGCAAATCTTCTAAAACTATCAGATACCGTCCGGTAACGAAACCAGGGTGCCATGTTACAGCAACTAAGGCTAGTAACCACTACATCAACGGTGCTATCGCTAATGCCTATAATATCAAGTAAATTCCCGTTTAGTTCTGATGTCACGTTTTCCATATCAACAAAACACAATTCAAGAAATCCAAATTCGAATTTCTTTTCAGACATATGAAGCCGTAACTGGTAAAATTAATTTTGCGAACCAAAGTGCATCAGAGCCTCAATTCAACCGGCGCGATCGTATAACAGCAATCGATTTGCCTATAATCTGTACACCTGTGCCTCTTACGTCTGGGAATAATCTAGGCAGTGATAGAACGGGATAGGCGTACTTTGTTATTACGGGTACACTTAGACCGCTATTGAAGGTAAGCTGAAGTTCGAATCTAGCGGTAAATTTCGTTGTAATCTGATTCTTTTGTAGTTTGATTTAAGTACTTTTTATTGGTTTGTTAAATTCATATTTTAAGAGAGCTTTATCGATTCCTAATAATATTTTATTTTCCGAATTTTGTTGTATAAGTGACATATAGGTATAAAAAAAACATACAAATACAAGATGGCATAAGAGAGTTTTTTTTAATTTAAATAGGGTATTTTTACAAAAAAAAAAATTTATGATCTTCATATTCAAATTTTATCTCAATACAAAGCTTGTTGCAAATCTTCACAGTCGTTTATGAGATGCACGGCATAATAATATATTTATGTCAGTGAGTGATATATGTATAAAGTGGTATTTATATTAGAATTTCAAACATAAGTACTAAAGCTTCAAGACCAAAATTCATTACATTTACGCTTTTGTTTTGGTAATGGCGTTTGTGAGTGTCAGAAGGTTTATCGTCAAAAAGCAACGTAAAGGGCTATGTTCAGAGTTTCCTTACGACATAAAATCAGGAACGAAGAGATTCACAGAAAAAACCATTGTAACCGACATATCCCAAAGGTTTGCGGAGTTGAAGTGGGAGAGGGCAGAGCACATTGCTAGTAGAAAATATGGCCGCTGGTGCTGAATAGTTCTCGAGTGACACCACGTCCAGAAGACTTTGGAGATACCACCAATAAGGTGGACTTGTGGGTGGCCTACCAACCTTTTTCTTCTTTTTTGTTCTTACCTATGCTTGCTTTGAGCCTTAGCCTTGAGAGGCTATTTCAGCTTTACCCTAACATGTAGGTGAGCTCATGGGGCTCAAACCGGAAGTGTTGCTAACACTGGCCCTAGCAAGAGTAGTGCTTCACAGAATCTACCACCGGATCGGAAACGCGACCTACTGAGAAGATCCAGTGAGAAACTCAGTGGGCTGTATCTGTGGATTAATTCACTCGTTGAGCCCTTTGTCGCAAGCGACGGGTTCAACGAGTACGGTGACCGGTGCTTGTGGTACCTAAAAGCACCATTAATGTATCGGGAAGATCCGTAATGACGTGGTCCTACCCACGCAACCACCTTCGAGCCTCGACAACGTATTGAGGTCCACGAGAATCTGCTGGACACAGGCAGCGCAGGATCGGTCGTTGTGGCGAGGCTTGGGAAGGCAATACCAGTAGTGGACATCTGTGGGCTGAAAGATAGAATGTTGTTTGAAAAGATTGTGCCTAATTACAAAACAACAATTTTGTTAATAACTACTAAGAAAACAGAATCGGTTGAAAATAGAGGAGAAAATGTTACTGAACTGTTTTTATATTCTAATACAAGAGATACAAATAATTGCTCGCTTAACGAGTTAGACATTTCGAAGCTTTGATTTAATGTGGACAACATTTAAACTGTGATGACCAAGAGCTTCTATAGCCGCTCCAGAACAAAACAAAAAGATATAAAGAAAGCCTAATTCAACTGTTGTACAAATTTATAGGTTATTATTGATGTTTAATCGAAACACTATAAAATATCACTATAAATCTAAAATTATGTGGTGTCGTGGGACACCAGGTAGGAACGAAGTTCCTTCGGCTAATGTAGAATCGACACAAATTGCAAAAAAAATCGTGCTCAATTTTTTGTAGGTTTTCTTGATTTTTCTCTTAAATTTTGCTGATTAGTTTTTATTTAAGTACAAGAAAGTATTTAGGAAATTCAGTATTGTAGGAAATAATAAATTACTTAAAATAAAAAAAAAACATCGTAATTCAAATTATCAACTAAAATAACAAAATATGTCTCTTTATTTTTGTTTGACAACATAAAATTACATAGAAATAGAAAAATAGAAATAATAATAGAAAGAGAAAGGATGAGAGAACGAAAAGAAAGAGGGAGAAAGAGAAAGGTATTATACACTACTCGCTTGTGTATGCGACTGTCGCGCCTGCGCATGTCTCATTTAACGGTTTTATTCCACGCACTTTTTTCCACGGATTTTTTCTTACGGTTTTACTATCACATTTCTTTCAGTTCGGTCGCGCAGCAAAATCCCTATCCCCTCCAAGCCTGCCGTAAGGAACTTCGTTCCAAAAGATGAGTTAAATGACAATTAAAAGCTGCATCACATCTTTCATAAATAAAAAAGATGAGTTAAATGACAATTAAAAGTTGCGTCACATCTTTCATAAATAAATAAATAAAAATTAGCCCACGGACTTCCAAAGCTGGACATAAGTCTTGTAATATAATAATAATAATTTAATAAAATATTTAGACCTAGCCCACGAGACTACCGCCATGTGGCATGTGATTCAACAATAATTGTTCCAATAGTTGTGTTGTGTGTTGGATAGCGAAAAGTTTCGATAACACCTTAAGAAACTTTCGTTATCCAGCTGGGTTATATAGAAGGCAGTTTTACCGATACTGTGCGTATTGTGAGGAGATTTCTCACTCTGGAGTACTAACCAGTAGTGGCTTGTGATATATTGTTTTAAAAAAAAAATTAAAATATATAAAAAAAGCAAAATTAATAAGATTTAAAATAAATATAGTACTATTAGGAATCAGAAGAAAAACCATTAAAAAAATAACAATTAGCACACAATTACAGAGACTTAAAACAATGACTCACGCACACCATGTCCACGACTACCTTCTCTCACGAACGCCGCCGATCGAATCAATGTTTCGAGCAAAGGCGTTGCTATTTATAGGCACTGTACCCACAACATTATTATAAAATTCGTGTTTCCTAAATTAACACTTAAAGTCTTTGAACGATGTTCTCTCGACGAATGACAACCGACAAATGCGCGGGTGACGGAGCTGCGCGCCGGTTTTATACCCTTTTTGTAGGGTATTCCTTACACGGCCTCTCCTGACTGTGGTTCGTCCTCGACCACATAACTGGGGTCCACTCGTAACGATGATGCGAAAGCGTGCGAAAGATCTTGTTAGATCCGCGCCTCCCGAGAGTTCGGCAGGGCAGCCGTCCCAGTTCCAGTCTGCAACCACGATGTGAGGCTGCACCACGTGTGGCGGGCGTCCCGCTCGACCATCCTGATAGATAATCCTGAAAATGCAGGCGGAGCGCATAAGTAGCTCAGCAGGACTGCAAACGAACTACTCACCAAAGGCATCATAGTCCCCAACGAGTGAAGCAGCAGGCCGCAGATCGAGCGAAATCGCCCTCTGCGTCACTGCCAGTCGTACGGCACCGGAAGTCGGCGGCATGCGAGCAACACGTGCAGTATGCACGTCAGAAGTAGGTAAGCGCGCGCAGGTAGCGGCACGCGAACAGTGCGCGCAGCCAGCGGCACGCGAGCAGTGCGCGCAGCCAGCGGTACGCGAGCAGTGCGCGCAGTATGCGCGCCAGAAGTAGATGAGCGCGCGCAGCCAGCGACACGCGAGCAGCACGTGCAGTATGCACGCCAGAAGTAGGTGAGCGCGCGCAGGCAGCGACACACGAGCAGCACGTGCAGTATGCACGTCTGAAGCAGGCGAGCGCGCAGTTACGGCACGCGAGCAATGCGCGCAGTAGCAATCATCCTTAATGCGCATATTCCTGTTATTATCCAAGGGCCAGTGTGCGTCGCTCTTCGTTAAGTGTCTTCTGCATTTGGTTATCAGTGATCCCTGTAAAATGGTCCCAGACCCACTCGTACGAAGATCGTATTAAAAACGTACGAGTGCATTCCACACGCAGAGCGTATTCAAACGTGTGAAGCTTCCCGACACGCCGACCATACTCAAACGTGCCGAGGCTTCTCAATCGCCAGCTTAGGCCGATTGTATTGAGGCATCTCACCGTGTAGAATTAGTCACACGAGTGAGGGATACGTAAAATGGTCCCAGACCCACTCGTACGAAGATCGTATTAAAAACGTACGAGTGCATTCCACACGCAGAGTTTATTCAAACGTGTGAAGCTTCCCGACACGCCGACCATACTCAAACGTGCCGAGGCTTCTCAATACGCCAGCTTAGGCCGATTGTATTGAGGCATCTCACTGTGTAAAATTAATCACACCAGTGAGGGATACGTAAAATGGTCCCAGACCCACTCGTACGAAGATCGTATTAAAAACGTACGAGTGCATTCCACACGCAGAGTTTATTCAAACGTGTGAAGCTTCCCGACACGCTGACAGTACTCAAACGTGCAGAGGCTTCTCAATACGCCAGTCTAGGCCGATCGTATTAAGGCATCTCACCGTGTAGAATTAATTACACGAGTGAGGGATACGTAAAATGGTCCCAGACCCACTCGTACGAAGATCGTATTAAAGACGTACGAGTGCATTCCACACGCAGAGTTTATTCAAACGTGTGAAGCTTCCCGGCACGCCGACCATACTCAAACGTGCCGAGGCTTCTCAATACGCCAGCCTAGACCATTGAGGCATCTCACAGTGACTCCGAGTGAGGGATACGTAACTAGAGAGCAATCATCTATAGCTCACCCTTCAGGTTCACCATGGGAATACGTATATTTGTGAACAATGATCATTATTAACTTTACTTGCTCTCAAAGAAGGCAGCACATGTCTCAGGGGTCCACTCGCCCCGCCACGACACCATATATTGTGCAGCTGCTTGCGTAGTTTTGCCATAACTGCCGTTGAGCAGCCGTAGGATAGCGTCCACTGGGTAGAATTTCGACAACCTTATACGGGCCACGCATGCCGGAATCAAGTTTACCTGCCGACCGATATTACGCAGCTACCGGCACGTCGCTTGCGTGCTACTGCCGCAGGAACCATCGAGGGGCCCGAGCTGGCGGCAATGCCCGTGAGGCACCATCCTCACCATTCGGTAAGGTCCACAGATTGCCGGATCTAGATTTCCTGTAGACTGAGTTATTACCAAAAATGTTGTGATCTTCAGAATGAGCTGTAATCTCAAAAGTTGAATTGACCATTTTGCCAACATAGTCCCGAATTCACCTTTGGAAGTATGCAGTCAACCTCAAGAATTATCTACCTGTGCGACATTACGAGTCACTGGTGACTCATTTAGTGCCTGAACCCTATGAGGACTCGGCCTAACCTGACCTCCACTAAAAATGAAATCAAATCGTGAGTAGATTAGCGTTCGCGGTTCTAATCTGAGGGCCCATTATGCCCCGTATCACTATTAAAGTTTTATCAAAGCACTGGCGAGGGTAGACGCCTCAGAACCAGGGATACTAGATTCTACGTGGCCTTGTTGCGAACCAACGATATTCGACATGGGAGTCGTAATTGTCCGTAGAATATCGGTGGTCTGTTCAGCGTGCGCCTTATCGTTAGAACGTGTCGCGACAGGTCTATCGTGCGCCAGCGCATCGTTCGTATCGCGATTCTATCTATCATCTCTGTGATCGCGAAGGCATAATATCGTTTTCGATTACGAGAATCATCTCGAGACGGTCGCCTCCGTGTACTAGGAGTTTCAGTATGTCTCATTATTACAGTTAAAATTTGCAATCACACAAGAAAAATAACAAATAAAGTATGAAAGCATCAAAGTAAGCAGTCTTTGTAAAACAAAACAAAGTTCAGAGTTTTACGCTACTGTGGGCTATTTGAGTCCTTTATTCCACTTCTGATATTAGGAATCAGAAGAAAAACCATTAAAAAAATAACAATTAGCACACAATTACAGAGACTTAAAACAATGACTCACGCACACCATGTCCACGACTACCTTCTCTCACGAACGCCGCCGATCGAATCAATGTTTCTTTTTTTTTTTTTTTTTTTTTTTTTTTATGATTGAAAGTTTACTGGTGGCCCGAAGGCCTTTCCAGTTTCACCAGGACAGGTGGGCGAGCAAAGGCTCAGCCAAGAGGGGTGGGATTTGCTAACAACTGCCCGAGCGCCTCCGAAGGAGACCTAACAACTCAAGAGCAATTGTTTCGCGAATGAATCTACTACCGGATCGGAATCGCGACCCGCTGAGAAGATCCGGCGAGAAACTCAGCGGGCTGATGCATGGGTTAGGTTGCACGTCGACCTCTTTGTCGAGTTCGACGAGTACGGTTACCGGGGTCCCTAAGCCTGCCCCTAGTATTAGAGCTGAAGGCATCTAATGCAAAGGTTATTGGATCTGATGGATCCGTAAGGACGTGTCTAGGGCGTCGACGGTGACTGGCTCCTGCATGATCAGGATTCGGGGAGTAGTCAGCGGCGGCAACGATAAGGCGATTATCATGACGCATAGCCTTATCGAAGTATCGTTCCGACGCTGACTTCATGTATTTCCGAATTGATTCGAGGCCCAGGTCGTCGTGTAGGTCAACGTTCCTCACGAACCACGGAGCCCCGACAGCTAACCTGCAAAAGCGGGATTGTAGGGATTGGAGGGTGTCTATGTGTGTGCGGGCCGCGTGAGCGAACACCACACTCGCGTAAGTCATGACGGGCCTTATGCAAGTTTTGTAAAGTGTCACCTTGTTCCGAAGGGACATTTTACTCCGCTTACAGATCATGGGGTAGAGTCTACCGAGAATAAACGCGGCACGGTCACGGACTGATTTTATATGCGGGCGGAATGTCATCGATGCATCCAGGGTAACGCCCAGGTACTTGACCTTCCTGGCCCAGGGTATGGGTTGTCGAAAGAGAGTAATCGGGGGTGTGAGATTCCTCCTCCTAATCCGGGAGGAAATCCGTGTGGAGCTTCCCCTCTGAAATAGCACCGCAGTACTTTTCGCTGGGTTGATGTCTATGCGCCATTTTCGGAACCACTGTCCTAGGGCTAGGGCTGCGCTCTGAAGCTTCTTCGCGATTAGGGACTTATTTCTACTAGAATAGTAAACAGTCGTGTCGTCGGCGAATAAAGCTAAATGGGTCGGCGGCGACCGGGGAATATCGTTGACGAATAAGCTAAATAGGAGGGGTGAGAGGACAGAGCCTTGCGGGACTCCAGCTGTGAGAGGTCGTGGGGAGGAGCGGGTTCCCTCGACTCGATATCGAAAAGAGCGGTTCGACAAGAAGTCCCGTATGATGAGCACGAGACTATCCGGCACGCCCATGTTGAATAGTTTGAAAATCAAACCGTTGTGCCAGACTTTGTCGAACGCTTTTGCGACGTCGAAGAAGAGAGCTCCCGTGTATAACGGTTTTGGTCGATTAAGCCCCACAAGAATGTGTTCCGTGAGGCGGTGCACCTGTTGAACGCATGAGTGATTTGTACGGAATCCGAATTGTTCATCGATAAGAATGCCCTTGGATGAGACGAAGTCTCTGAGGCGTTTGTAGAGCAGACGCTCATACAGTTTGCCTAGAGACATGAGGAGGCTAATCGGGCGGTAGCTCGTCGGATGATTTTTTGGTTTACCGGGTTTATGTATGCCGATAACGTCCGCTTCTTTCCACACCGCGGGAAAGATACAGTTCGCCATAGCGGCATTGAAAATAGATGCCAACATCACGATGAGTTGGACGGGTAGAAGTTTAATAACGCGGTTGGATATACCGTCGGAACCGGGAGCCTTGCGAGGACGTAGGTCTTTGATCAAGTCTTTAACTTCCATCGGGGTGACGGGTGGTAACGCATCAGAGGGTGGCAAGGAGGCTCTGCGTTCTACCTCACTGTCTACTAATTCTACATGAACAGGGTCCACGGATTGAGTGCTGGGCGTGCACTGGGTTTGCAATGTATCGGCCAGCAGCTCTGCTTTTTCGTCATCATCGAACGCCGCGAGTCGGCCTGAGGGGCCTACGAGGGGGGGCATAGTTACTACCGTATCCGATTTGAGAGTACGAGCTAAGCGGTAGTAAGACCTTTGGGAGGGCGCGAGTCCTTCTAAGAAATCAGACCATCTGGCATCTCGGACTTCGGCGATGCGAGACTTTACGTCGCGTTGTAGGGCACGCATTCGAATACGATTTTCCGCGGTAGGATACCTGTCGTAGGCGCGTATCGAGGCGTTCTTAGCTCTAAGGAGTTCCCTAATATCGTCGGACAATTTGAAGCGGTGAAGGAAGTCCTCCGCTACAACTTGTTTCGATGACCTATCTAATGTCGAGGTGATGTGTGACGTTAAGATGTCTATGGCTTCAGCGGTATCCTGAGGAGACGGGATAGAGTCCGGGTTAAACGGGAGCGATGGTGGATCAGATTCAGCCAGGCTGATGCCCAGCGTGTGCCAATCCACCACAGTCCTCGTGACGGGAACGGAATCGGGAGCGCGACCGAGCTTCATAACGACGGGACGGTGGTCTGAATCTAACTCTGAAACTACTTCGATCGAGTGTAAGCGCAGAGTTACGTTTTTTAATAACGCTATGTCGAGTATATCCGGGCGATGCGCGATATTTAGCGGGTAGTGAGTCGGGGTTAGCGGAGCGACGATATCGAAGGCGAGATCATCGACTAACGCGTCAAGCCGCCTGCCATTCGGGGTTGTGGTGTGTGAGTTCCACCTGATGTGTTTACAATTTAGGTCGCCCGCCAGAATGACAGAGCTCCCCATACCGAGCAGCGCCTCGATATCACTGCTTAGAACGATCTTATCCGGTGGAAGATAAACGGACGCGATAACGATCGGCGCGTGTCCCGTCAGTGAGATTCGGCACACTGATGCTTCGATATTAGCGAGCGCGGGAGGATCGAGCGGGACGCAATGCAGGGCTCTTCTATAGTAAATGACGGTACCACCACCACGGGCAGAGAGCCTGTCGTTCCTGACCATGTTATAGTTCGCGATTTTAGGGTCACGGCGCGCGGGCTTAAGTAGGGTCTCCTGCACTAAAAAGATATCAATTTGATGGTCACGCAAAAAGTCAGAAACCTGATCACGTTGATTTGCGAGACCGTAAGCGTTAAAAAATCCTATCGTTACGGATAGGGGCTTTATTCTACTTATATACGCCATTGATTACCGGCGGAGTGAGGGGAGGACGTACGTATTTAATGACGCGTATACGTCGGCGTATTCCTGCACAACGGCGATAAAGTGTTGTGCAGTGGAGGCAGCGCGAATGGCGTCGCCCAAAGCGTTAACGCGCTCAAAGTTGATCGACTGAAAGAAGTCGATCGCTAAAGCGAGATTGTCGGACGCGGTCGGAGGGCAAGTCGCGGGAGAGGGACGAGTCGCGGGGGCGGGACGAATCGCGGAGGAGGGAGTTGTAGCCGTGTTCGTGTACGGCAGCGGTTTCGCCCAGGCCGAGACACTGGGCACCGCCGCCGGAACGAACGCTGGCTTAGCCTGCGACGCAGAGGGTGCCGAGGCTTTGATGTCTGGGCCGGAAGCTCGGAGGCGGTTTTGGCGGGCGACGCGGCGATTTATTTTAGGGGCTCGTGGGCAACCACGGTAATTCGCGGGGTGACCCTGTGTTCGACACAGGACGCAGCTAGGCGGTTCCGTCGCGGTTTTTTGGTCGCGAGCGCAGAGGGCCGTGGCGTGATCGCCCAAACACTTAACACATCGGGGGCGCGCGTGACAGTTACGGGAAGAGTGCCCGTACAATTGACAGTTATGGCACTGGCTAGGAGTGCCTTTTTTATGGGGGCTTCGACAGCGATACCAGAGAGCCTACAGACGGTCTGTGTGTTAAAGATTTTCTTACCCTCGGGGGTAGGCTGGAGAGCGACTAGAACCATATTATATGGCTCCCTACCGCGACCGGTGTGCATACGGTGCACAGAATTCACTGGTAGGCCTTGTTCTAACAGGTCGGCTTTTACGAGCTCTACATCTAACTCTTTAGGGATTCCGCGTATTACAACGCGGAGTTCGCGCTCCTCCTGGAGCGTATACGTATGGAAACTTATACGCTCCTTACGGAGGTAAGAAGAGAGGGCCCTATGGTCGTCGGGTGTTTGAACCTTAATTTGAATGCCGTTCGCGAGGTTACGGGCATTCGTGAAATTTATATTTTTGGCCTTAAGGGCCAGGCAAACTCGATCCCAAGCTGCCTTCTCCTGAAGGATAACCGGGGGAGGGGTCTGGGTTTTATTTTGTGCCACCGGACGCGGCGACGGAGTGGCACGGGCTGGGGGCGCAACGGGAGTCTGAGGGCGGGGGCGCGACGCGTTCACGGCTTTGCTAATTTTAGCGGCCGCGGGAGCTCGAGACTCCGCGGCACGCTTCTTACCCTTCTGTACCAGGGTGAATCCATCCGTCGATGAGACGGGGCCGAGGTCGACCTCCATGTCCGAGTCAGAGTCGGAGCACGAGGAGGCGGGTGCAGGCGACCTACGAGCAAGTGTAGGTGTTTTAGAGGGCGCGACGGAGGCCGCGGATGATCGCTCAGCTGAAACGATGGTCACGGCGGACGACGCAGCAGCTTTTCTCGCCAGTATAGGCGACACGGGAGCGGCAGGCACGACAGAGGCTGCGGTGCTCAATGCAGAAGCTCTGCCCGCAGGTACAGGCGACGCAGGAGCAGCGAGCGCGGCGGAGTCCTCGAGAGGGCTCGCAGTGTGATTGGCCTTGAAGGCCAAAAACTCCGAGGCGAGCTGTGGGTGGCGAAGTCGGAGGAATTCCGCGAATACAGCGTCCATGATCGCTGAGTACCCAGGTGGGGCGGCCCCGGGTCTTGAAAACACTCGCCTTGCGGCGAGGCCCCAACTTCTCGGACCTGAGCGGTTCTATTGAACACAGGTGGCAATGCGGCGCGATTACTACAGGACAAAGAAAAAGCACAACAAAACAGAAATTACGAAAAGAAACAAAACAAATAAATACTTGCAGGAAACCACTTTGTCGGCAGATGTACCACGAACACAGAAACAACAAAAGGAAACAAAACAAATAAAAACTTCCAGAAAGAGCACTTAGTCGGCAGATGTACCACAAACACAGGCCGCGCGAACAATGGCCGGGCTAACAAAAGCCGGGCGAACAAAGACCGGGCGATCGAGTGGACGATGAGCACGTCCGCACGTGACGGGTGCCTCTATCGGAATGATCAATGTTTCGAGCAAAGGCGTTGCTATTTATAGGCACTGTACCCACAACATTATTATAAAATTCGTGTTTCCTAAATTAACACTTAAAGTCTTTGAACGATGTTCTCTCGACGAATGACAACCGACAAATGCGCGGGTGACGGAGCTGCGCGCCGGTTTTATACCCTTTTTGTAGGGTATTCCTTACAGTACAATGATAATAATTTTATATGTACAAATTATTATCATAGATAAAAATGTGAACTTATACAAGTGCCTCACCTATTTACCTATTTATACCGTTAATATATTATAGCGGTAAACTAGAACGTTCCACAAATTTACACACAGGGCTCAGTATTTGACTGAATAACCACCTAACGCATCAAGTGAACATTTCACAGGCCATTAGTCATTGTCAATGCCCGTTTTATTATTATTTTCAAGGTGACTGCACAAACATAACTATAGCAGATAATAATTGGAACGATCGGCATTCAATCGAAATGCAATCCACTATCTTAACAAACACCTGTCTCTCCATAGCTATCATTGATACAGTATAATAATTAATTTTACTAAAGAGTACACTTCATTTGATCAAGTATTTTTTGGTAAAGTTTTAATATTATTTTTTTTGCTTAGATGGATGGACGATCTCACAGCCCACCGGTGTTTAGTGGTTACTGGAGCCCATAGACAGCTACAACGTAAATGCGCCACCCACCTTGAGATATAAGTTCTAAGGTCTCAAGTATAGTTACAACGGCTGCCCCACCCTTCAAACCGAAACGCATTACTGCTTCACGGCAGAAATAGGCAGAGTGGTGGTACCCACTCGCGCGGACTCACAATGAGTCCTACCACCAGTAAAGAACTAAGTAATAAATTTCAACTAAATATTTAAAGCAACGGATAAATGATAATCGAAGGCAGACGAGCTAAGAGCAAACCTGATGGTAAACAGTTACCATCGCCCAAGGACTTCAGCAAACCCACGAGCCAGACAAGCCACTGCCTACAGCAGTCCTTTTCACCCCAAATTTATAAACAACCTTCTCCTTAATTTCTATCGTGAGGACTGGTGAGCTACCCTATCCTACCGTAAAACCATGATGCTAGTTCAAAGATAAGCATTTCTCTGATGTCACAATGACGTAATGTATCTGCGATAATTCAACTGGTAAGGTTGGTGATTATAGTCCTATGAACTTTTTGTTATTGCTCTTGTAGGCAGACGAGCATATGGCCAACCTGATGGTGAGTGGTTACCGTCACCCGTGGACATCGGCAATACTAAGGACACAGCCAAGCCGCTCCATAATTCTAAGATTTATGCATCTATATACTGTATGCTGTTATGGATTCCTTTTTGATTTATTGATTTTAAATTTTCTATTATCCCGAAAACACTACGAACCTCTTCATTTTTGCTTTGATCGTCTTTAAGCCGACTGTTCAGAGATATCGCGATCTCGTTTCGATGCTGTAAGTCATTTAAGATAGGATTAAAAGTAAGTACGAAAGTATTATATCAAAGCCATACAGGCATTAGACGATAATGTCAGATTGCAGTGAATCAGACCCTACAATCGTTTCAAGTAGTTCAGCTTACTATTGAAAGGCACCTGCGTCTTTACACCTCGGGGGATATCCGTAGTGGTATTATCAGCATAGTGAGTATTCTACTTATTTCTTATGTAAATAATCAGTATTCGTATATTCGTTTTCGAAATTCTTTTATATTACGTCGACGTTATTTCGTCTTTTTACTGGTGGTAGGACGTCTTGTGAGTCTGCACGGGTTGGTAACACCACCCCGCCTATTTCTGCCGTGAAACAGTAATGCGTTTCGGTTTGAAGGGTGGGGCAGCCGTTGTAACTATACTGAGACTTCAGAACTCATGTCTCAAGTTGGGTGGCGCATTTACGTTGTAGATGTCTATGGGCTCCAATAACCACTTAACACCAGATGGGGTGTAAGCTCGTCCATCCATCTAAGCAATAAATAAATAAATAAAACCGAAATTCAGATACTTCTATATTTTCTTCGTGCGACTGAAACAGATTACTTCGTCACATAAAAGATTATACAATTTATAATTAAACTGTGGCATAAAATATAGTGACAGTAATTAGACTTTGTCCGCACAAAGCTGCACCTTATACAAAAGAATAGCGATTTTTTTAATTAAATTAAAAATTCTCTATACCAAATTCGGTTTTTCTGTATTCAACTCCCGAGTCTAGTTTATTGAATCAACTTCCAATTTCGTTTCCAGTTCACGCAAATAAACAAAAACCTTAATCCCGACGGTAATGGTTGCCGTCAGTACCGCCAGTCAGGTAGACGCGATGGAAAATCGATAGCTATTAACCCCGCTGGAAGGCACGGTGCACTACTGAACATTATCTGATTGATATTAAAAGTAAATCGTGGCAGGAACGTAGCAAGTAATGAGATTTACTTGAAATGGTCCTCAATCTTACTTGTTTTTTATGTCTTAATGGATGAAGGAGCTCACAGCCCAGCTGGTATTAAAATGTTACTGGATCCAACGACATAGCCTCATTGTCGAAGTCTCAATTATGTAACAGCTATCAACATCCTAAAAAGGCCACATGAATACGTTCGGAAAATGGCAGAGTGATGGTACCTATCCGCGCATACATTCAATACGCTTCTACCACCAGCTACTGCTAATGATGAATTACTTATTCCTCTAGGTGAAAAAAGAGCTAAATAGGTTTGCGTCACTAGTGTTTGCCAGAGATATTGGTCGTCGTCTATTGTCAAGTGTTGCGACTATGCCGAGGTCAAATCTTGCAGGCATCTTAAAAATAGCATTATCACGATGAGACTTCTATGATCTCCATAAAGTCATTAGTCTTCTGCCCATACATGCTAATAAAGAATACAGAAAAATATATCGCACCTTTAGAATTGAAGTTACTTAGTCCAAAATTCTTGTTTTTTGGTAAACGCCCAAAAATGTAATTGAGAAATTGTAAATTTTCAGTTTTGTTTTTAACATTTAAGCTTTAAACCGCATACCTTAAAGCTTAAGGTGTGCGCTTGATTTAAAAGTGACGGAAAGTGTACTTCGTTCTTTTCTAAGTAAAACTTAAATGTTATTTTTAATTTAGTTTTTTTTTTTATTATAACCTGATAGAATGCATGTTTATAAATAGTTCAAACTGTAAACTGAATTTCCTTAACATTTTTTGGTAGCCACTTCATTTCTAAAGGTGCGATATCGATTAGCATAGCCGAATGCTAGACGCTCGATGTACAATACTTCAGATATATCAAGTACAGATAGTTAAGTACAGATTTAAAAAAAGTAAATAGTGAAATGCCTTCCAATCTTTTTTGATTTACCCTTGTAAGCATACGTATATGCCCCACCTGGTGGTGAGTTACTGTCGCTGATGGACGTCAGCAATGCCAAGGGCACACCCGCGCCACTGTCTACCGTTTAAACAAGATCCATTTCTAAGTCAAATCCACGATCACTTTATATATACCAAAAATTCTGTAATATTATGTCAATTGTTTTTAAAAAACTTTCGCATACAATCTCCTTATGTAACATACATTTATTTACTTTGAAAACATTGTTCCGAACATAACGAACCCAAGAGCAAACCGTCTACCGCAAAAACAAGTCAAAAAGCGATTTGTAAGTATCAAAGAGCGTATAAACTATAACTTAGAGACATACGATATATTTAACTTCCACGTCATTAAGCAATAAGTTATTTGAGCGAAGCCGAATTCGAGTACGAAATCATTGTTATTGTTATTATATGTTCGTATATAAGTCTATCGGAGGCTATATAATATGTTATGGGAATATATATGGGTATGGTCTAAAATAAATCACCAAATTTATGATGGATAATTATTTCTTGTTCGGTTCTTACTGTAGATACGCAATCGTCGCAATACATATCGTCTTGTTACATGAAACGGAAGTCGTAATGTGAGTACATCTCTGTTCAATCACCGTCAATTTATTGTCACTGTAAAACTCTTTACACAAAAGAGAAAGTAAATTATAAATAAATACATAAAAGTTTAGAATAAAATCACACACGATGATCTAGCCTCAAACTAGAATTCCCTGTACATTGTGGAAGGCAGAGACTGACATACATATATTTTATATGCATATATTAAATATTGTAGGTATTGTATATGTAAGCTTGAGGGTAGATATTATCTTGTTGAACACCAAGTAAAACGAAGTCACCTTTGGTTTCTGATTTAATCAACAATATGTTAACTTGACAATTCACTTTAACACTTGTCCAACTTTAACCAGTACGTACAACAGTCACTGAATCACACAACGTAACAACGATATAGTAAGTGCACCGGGCAAACGCAGTCGAACGAATGTTCATTTCAAGGCACGTTCCGCCTTTTTATACTAGCCGGCGCAGCTGGCTTATGAGTCACTTCTGTTGCAGCTGTTGTTTACGAGTGGAACGACACGGCCGGCGCGCCTCGCTTGTGTGAGTCACTCCTATTGCACGTGCTGTATAACATAAATATCGTTAACGCCGTCACGGCCATACTGACGTGCGCTCGTCCTCGTGCGCGCATTCTTATGGTATGTCTGTGAACAACAAACGTGTTCGTTCATCCTGACATTAACGGATGCAACTTAAAACGTGGTCTATGATATTAACAATCTAGTACGGTTCGGTTCGCATAATTCTTCAGAAAATCCTATACTGGCTATAAATAACCTTCAGACTGCTTACATACCTGGGCCAGTTCATTTAAAACTCTTCAGGTATGTAAGTATGTCCCTTTTAACTTAGACCGGAATTGTTATCCCTTCAGTTTTTCGAACTGGACCGGATAATGCTAGACCGAATCGCAATCCCTGTAGCTAATTGTTGTGGCTAATCTGGATGAAAATCCCTATAGCCAAGCCATTGGACCGGACAGACCCTTCAATGACTTCACACCTTTTTTTTTTTTTTTTTTTTTCCTCTTTTTTTTTTGCTAGTCCGGATTAACATCTCTCTAGCCACATACAATTCTCTTTTTTTTTTTTTTTTTTAATCTGCGTGTACGGTAGCGTTTGTTAAAACATTTCTTAAACCAGAACATTTATACGGAATTTCTTCAGAAATAGTGCGAGACCGACCATCGTTTTCTACATTTCCAACACCTGCACCTGAGGTGCCTGAGCTTACAGACATTGTATCACTACCCACAGACTATGTTTGCTGTATCGCTATTTGCGGACAAAAATGTCGCTTCTATTGTCAGTGATAGAGTCGTCATCATTAAGATCAGTTTCACGAACAAGATTAATTAACCCATCTGTGTACGCCGTCACGTCATCGTCACTATAATTTTCAGAAATTTCTAGTAGGCCTGACGGGCCTCGAGGTACTTCGCGTAAGTTTTCATGGGGAACTTTGTACACTAGAACCATTTACATATCTCAACTTATACCTATCGTTTTCCAAAACTGCAGATGATTGAAAGATTACTGGTGGCCCGGAGGCCTTTCCTGCTTCACCAGGACGGGTGGGCGAGCAAAGGCTCAGCCAAGAGGGGTGGGATTTGCTAACAACTGCCCGAGCGCCTCCGCAGGAGACCTAACAACTCAAGAGCAATTGCTTCGCGAATGAATCTACTGCCGGATCGGAATCGCGACCCACTGAGAAGATCCGGCGAGAAACTCAGTGGGCTGATGCATGGGTTAGGTTGCACGTCGACCTCTTTGTCGAGTTCGACGAGTACGATTACTGGGGTTCCTCAGCCTGCTCCTAGTGTTAGAGCTGAAGGTATCTAATGCAAGAGTTATTGGATCTGATGGATCCGTAAGGACGTGTCTAGGGTGACTACGGTGATTTGTTCATGAAACCGCTTACCATTGAATAAATTACTATGGCTTTGTTTTATAAGACTACAGTCTGACCCTGAATGGAACATAAAGGGGGAGCCAAAACCACTTATCTGTAACACACTGAAGCTCTGGAACACACGTTGACGTCTCTGGTTGGACCTGCCACAGCACCTGGAGCAGTGTCGTTTTTCTTCTTGTAGCGCATGGAACACCCAGAAGCTACATGGCTCGCATCACCGCACACGTAACAGCCGACTTGCAGGCGAGAGCCGGGCGCCCACGGATGAGGAGGTTGTTCAGGTTTTGCAGGCTGTATTTTTGTGAGGCAAGTAGCAGCTCGAGCCTTAAGCGAATGTGTGAGAGTCAAAATTAAATCGACACCATCCAATACTTCAACTACTTTAAACGGCCCTTTAAACTTCGTATCTAATTTAGTTTGATTATGCTCTTCGTATTAATGTGTGGACGAGCTCACAGCCCACCTTGTGTTAAGTGGTTACTGGAACCCATAGACATCCACAGCGTAAACGCACCACACACCTTGAGATAGAAGTTCTAAGGTCTCAGTATAGTTACAACCGCTGCCCCACCCTTCAAACCGAAAAACACCACTGCTTCACGGCAGAAATAGGCAGGGTGATGGTACCCGTGCGGTCGATGGCACTATACGGAGCACCCGTCTGGTGCCACGTCCTTACCCACGAGAACGTCGCCGCGCTGCGACGCCGGCAGCGCGCGATCGCAGTTATTCAATGATACCTCACAGTCTCCTACGAGGCGGCGCGCCCTAGCGCAAGTGCAGCCGTAGCGCGGGGGCTCCAATATCGGCAGTCCGTGCTGGAGGCGTGGTCTCGTCGTTTGGCGGACCCGTCAGCCGGCCTCCGTACCGTCGAGGCGATCTGCCCGGTTCTCGCGGACTGGGTGGGCCGCGACCGCGGAAGTCTCACCTCCGGCTACCTGTGCAGACTCACAAGACATTTTACCACCATGCAAACTTCTTACCGCAACAAATCTTACCAGCCACCACGCAAACTATAATTTTACGGGTTCCACCTCTCTTACACGATGTTACTCCCACACTGAGGAAGCCAACCGCGAACACATGTCAAGCACGCACAAGCACGCACTTCACCGGAAAAACCTGCATCCGCCAGCGGAACCCGAACACCGCCGCATCGCCAGACACGAACGCACCGGACGTCTTATCTTACAGGTCACGACGACTTCAGATGTGTCAATTTTTCTTCCCCACGGAAACTTGCTTGCTTTCTTGTTTGCTTGCTTGCTGGAGCCCGAAGTCATCGAACGTGTAGTGTTATTGGTATTGAATCGAGTAGATTCTAAAATTTCAGCGACAATTCACAGTCTCATGTCCTGGTTTACTGTACTAGTGCCATGTAACTCTAGCAGTAGTCATTGGCTTAAAAACGATTCGTGTCGGAACTACCCACTCGTCATGACAGATCCATTATTGCGATCGAAGTTTCACTTGAGATTTGCACTTGCCTTAATTTCTTGCAATAGCTTGTTACGTGTTGTATTTCCGTTAGTAAATGCCATGTGATGAAGTCGACAGTCAAACTGGGCAACATGAGCCAGAACGTAAGATGTGACGATTTCTTCGTGGCTCAGATCTTCCATCGAGGTAACAGAGACGTTATTACACGACTTACGTATGCTGCATTCACGCTCTTGTGGCGTACCACTACTAGTATTCTGATCTGCATCATGTTTTTTTTGCTGTACTTCGAACATGTTCAAACACGTCACGCCAGTGAGAGTAGAGTCCTGATCTCACTTCTGATGTAAGCTTGAGGGTAGATATTATCTTGTTGAACACCAAGTAAAACGAAGTCACCTTTGGTTTCTGATTTAATCAACAATATGTTAACTTGACAATTCACTTTAACACTTGTCCAACTTTAACCAGTACGTACAACAGTCACTGAATCACACAACGTAACAACGATATAGTAAGTGCACCGGGCAAACGCAGTCGAACGAATGTTCATTTCAAGGCACGTTCCGCCTTTTTATACTAGCCGGCGCAGCTGGCTTATGAGTCACTTCTGTTGCAGCTGTTGTTTACGAGTGGAACGACACGGCCGGCGCGCCTCGCTTGTGTGAGTCACTCCTATTGCACGTGCTGTATAACATAAATATCGTTAACGCCGTCATATATATTATATTAATATAATATGTAATTTAAAAACAATAGCTGATAAAGAACAAACAAACAACAATGTTTGTGGACGTGGGAACGGAACTCACGACCATCAATCCAGCTGTCAGAGGCTCAATACAGTGCCACCGAGTCAATTGCAAAACAAAAAAAAAACTTCAATGAGTTTCCTTAAACTATAAACTCAGTACACACACCACTGTTAGTAGTAGGAATAAAATAAAACCCACATTACATGTATTTAAATGGAAATTCCAAAACGTTATTGTAAAAACAAAAATTATTTGAACTATAAAGAAGATCGCGGAAGGCAGTAAAAATGTCGTCCATTAATTATTATTTTCTGGCAACGGCATCCCGAAACTCGAGAAAACTTTCAAGAAAAAAGTCAATGAACCTTTGAAATGTTTGAGAAGTAAAACAATTAGTGAAGATAAAGTTTTAAATTCGGAACTGAACCTTTTATAGGAAGGGCAAATCAGCGTGTATATATTTTCTAATGTATATGACGGAGAGGCTGGTCCCATGGTGTTTTTAAAATGATACGCTGACGCCATTCTCTTCATCATTATCACAGCGTTGCATAGTGACAGTAATTAAGACTCACTTTTCCAATGAATTCTTTTTTTTTTCTTTTTCTTAGATGTGTGGATGACCTCACTCACAGCCCACCTGGTGTTAAGTGGCTACTGAATCCCATAGACATCTATAACGTAAATGTGCCACCCATCTTGAGATATAAGTTCTAAGATCTCAGTATGGTTACAACAGCTGCCCTACCCTTCAGACTGAAACACATTACTACTTCACGGCAGAAATAGGCAGGGTGGTGGTACCTACCCGCACGGACTCACAAGAGGTCCTACGACCAGTAAATTTATTACATTTTAAGTATACAGTGATAACAACAGAGAGCCCCGCTTCGTTCGGTTGCTCGAGCCGGAATACTTAATGCGTATGTTTTCCTGCCTATTCTATTAGCCGGGAGGGGTTATACTAGATTCAACGATGGTCACTCGTATTTATAGTAGAAAGTGGGAGTAGCTTAGCCATCAATTCTCTTCAATACCGTCTTAAACAGTTGTTGACATGCGTAACATTCAGGATACAATTAACTTCTACATTTTTTTAGTTAACTAAATAGTGAAGTTGCGCCGACCCACATAGGTAATTGTTTAGATGGGTGAAGGAGCTCAAGGCCCCCCAGGCTTAAGCGGTTACTTGGGACATGAAGTATAAGTCCGAAGATACAGTTATAACAGGTATCACAAACTTCAAACCGGAGCGCAGAACAGTGGTATCCTATCCGTGCGGGTTCACAATACCACCAGTAATTACGCTAATTAACGTTTCGTGGAGTAATTAATGAGCACGGGTTACTTCCAATACTTCCAATGATATCTCCTTGGAGATTTGAGTACTGGCATAGAGTACTTTGAGCGTTTTCTGCTTTAGGTCATGATGACTTTGTTAATTCGTCCGATAATAATCATCAGTTCAGTTATATACAAGTTTCTACCATCATAACTATATATCTGTCATTATCAGATGAATCAATCATGTCTTCGGCTTGATGAAGGAGAGCAGATGTACAAACTCACGTTCTAGGAGCAGTTCTACGAAGCTTAGTAACCACCAAAGATTAGGTCAGCTCATCTTCTCAGAGGCACCCAGGAAAATAGATTTAAAAAAATTGACACAATGTCGTTAATGTGGCATAAACTTCTAAATTTGTCGCTGAAAAAAACCGAGTAGTACATACACCGTCTTCAATTTTAAATTTTATTTACAAAAAGGGAAATGCGCTATTCTTCTACAACCCATATACGGTCTTAGAATTCATTTCCGTGCCAAAAAACTTTATAGTTTTCCTTCGAACTGTTCGTTAGCTGAATGGAGGCTACTTACCGAATCGAGAATGCAGATATATTTTACAGCAAAAACTGCCTTTGTTCTTTAAGGAAATGCACTTAAGAAAATTAGACTGCAGGATGAATTGAATTGAGAAACGAGGAACAATTTTTCAGATTCATCTTATTTATGGCTGTTCTATAGATTTGCTTTTTTGCACTAGTTTTTCCAAGCTTGTTCAATCCCTTGACTCAGTATCTAGCGGCTGCCATTCTATAGGTTCTAGATTCAGATTACGTTCCAATCAGTACATTAAAGTTATTTGATATTCCTATTCTATTATTAAAATTACTGTCTTCGAGGCTGTCTGTTTCCCCTACCCTCAACGCAGGAGTAAATTAGATGCACCACGTTCAAACTAAGCCCCCATCGCGCAAGACATTGTCCATTGGAAATGGCGTTGGATAGAACACACTCTACGGAGTCAACGCAGCATCAATCGCGTTTCAGTGGCAACCGCGTGGCAGGAGAAAACCTGGTCGCCCTGTCCACATTTGGCGACCCACCGTGGAGAGTGAGATGAGGACTGCTGACGTGACCTGGAGTGACGCCAAAGACCAGGCGCAGGATTGGGTCAAGTGGAAACAACTTTTGAGGGCCCTATCTACCAGCGGGGTACCCTAGGACTACGAACAACCACATCAAAAACAAAAAATGGTACTTGATAGGTTTTATGTAATTTTGAAGTTCGTGCCAGCGATTGTATGGTTTTATACTGCATAGTATTGTCCATATGCCACTTGCATGTGTGAATATCCCGTTCAATTGATAGGTGTTATTCCAATTCACATTGATCTCTGCACATAGGGCATGGGTATATAACGTCTATAGCAAAATTATACCTATAAATAAATGCACAAGGTGTTTTAAAAGAAGCTTTTAGTTACCGGCGCCACCCACACTTAGACATGAGGTCAAATTCTCAGTTTAATTATACAGTATTTTTTCATATTTTATACTAGAATACCTTGCTGGATTGTGGCTTGCTGGATTTGTGGAAAGATGTCGGATATTACGACATTCTACTACTTCCTCGTGGAGTAGGACACTGTATATTCACAATCGTCGTCGTATTCAAATTGGGATTTGTTTCGAAACTTCGCTCACAATGCGATAAGAATGCTATTGACACGCTATTGGTTTGCAATTGGTATTACTTAATTGAATATTTATTCATTCATTTGGTTATATACGACGTGGCACTGATCTTAACAAACATGTTTTGTGGTTACCTGCAATATATTTCCAAAGACCATTCGTAGTCCGTGCCATCGGGTTGAGGAGTAAATTCATCAACCTCTTAAGACTGAGTCCTCTCGGATAATAAGCAGCTTTGCCATACTACCGACGACTTCGAAAACAATAAAAATGAATAAATAGAATGGGTATTGTCGCCAAGTAATAAATATGAACCGACTAAGAAAACCACAAATCAACATTTTATTTAAACTCAAAAGTGTCTCGTACAAAGTCGTAATATAAATACGTAATGCAGATACTGCATCCTATTTAAATTCCATTAAAATGTAAAACTAGTATATTTCATGGAACTTACAGATACATCAGCTGTTTGTCCTCCGCCCGTGACTGCGATGCTTCAGAAGCTATAAATATTCAAAACGACAAGATGCAGTAACATTTTCCGAGATATTTATTTTATTCCTTTTGACAAATTTTTAAAAGAATCGACTTGAAAGATGTCATTTATTTGTTTGCTTTCGTACGTTTATAGGACAATGCACTTTTCTGAAGGAAATTAGGCGTTGGAGGATCGTTTATTAAAATAGTCTGTTCAACTGAAGAAATGCTACTTCGCTATCATCAAGCTGCTAGTCGACCATTTGTCCACCGAATTACCTTATTGTCCCAATCTTGACACCCTCATCAGTAGTGGTTAATTTTGAATTGTCAGAGCAGTGGTACTCAACTTTTTTTTGTCGCGGAAAACTTACAACGATTTCCAAATTTCACGACACAAAATAAATTTTTTAAAACTTATTTTCTTATTCCGTGTAAAATGGCGTGGTAATTTTGGCGGCACACAAAAATGCAGCGGCTTCAGTATAAACTTAAGTTTCATCCGATAACCAATGGATAGTGAAGCAAAGACATTACAATGTAATGTTCTGGAATAAATGCCACCCACTGAACTCACCTTCAATCATAAGACCGAAGTACCAATTTTACTACAGAGGGGCTTTTCTTATCCCTTAAAGCCCAAGAGCCAGTGTTAATACACCAAATCGAAGTATCTAGAAACCCTATTCCTCTAAGCTATTCAAAACCTGAAATACAAAATTTGTTATTTGTCCCAAGAAACATATTCATATTTAAATAGCCACGCTATCTATCTATCAAAATAATAAATTTAGAACTGAATTAAATATAGTGTTTTCGACAAACACAGTCACATTCAAATAGCTAGTGAACTTCGCCACTCACATCTAGAAGTACAGCCGATGCCAGAGATCATCAACTACACGATATCGAAAAGAAAGTAAAGCTTGTATTTGTTCAGGAACGTATTTATCCTTAACAGTCAGACCCATATTAACCTGTTGCATTCTGTGCCCCTTAATATCACCGCCATTATTAAGACTCGTCAACAAGTGTTATCCTAATAAGTTGAGTAATTTATTTCGATGCCAAAGTCATAAATAATACACAATAATACACACAAATTAGTTAGCTAAAGTTGATTTTTCTGTTGCAGAACCGAATGTACTGCCTATTCGACTGTTAGCGAAGAAAAACATTTAGCGTTATGTCCTCGCCTATATTGAGAAATCGCAATAAAGTCACCCAAACTAGAGCAAAATATTGGTCCACACCAGTTCTAAGTCTGGTAAATTCAGCAAGAATATAATTCACAGTGCTTATTCCTACATTTTCAAGGTCATTAGCACATATTTTCAGTACGTTGTGAATATGGATTTACGAATAAACAGCGTGGTTGTACAGCACCCGGTGATTAATATTGTAGTTGTCAGTTTTGTCAGTCATTGAAATGCGGGGGTTCGGTCCTATCAGATACCGGACTATTAGTCTTTTGTGCGATAGAGACAGCGCTCTGCGAAGCTGAAATTAGTCGATGATTTCTTTCCGAAGTCCGATCTGCAAAACTGTGTGCTTAGTGCGAGTTTTTTAATGTTCTCGATAGCGTAAATGGCGTAAAAGTTAATTCAAATTTGTAGGCAGTTGAAACAGCGCCCTTGGCGGCAAACCTAGGCAAACGATCCAACTGTATACAAATTTGAGCTAACTTTTACGCTATCGAGTACGTTAAAAAACTCGCACTAGGCACAGTGAGCGCTAGGTACTGCTTTTTCGACGAAACTAAAGGCATGGAATTGAATGGCAAAACAGTATGCGAACTTCTAAATAAATAAATAAACTTGGAACATGTTTTTCAATAGAAAAAACGTCAATAAAAAAATCAAATCGGACATCGGTCGCGTAGAACGAATTTAGTACTCTAGAAATAGATATTCAAATTGAATCATGAAGGCTGCATGAAATAGGAATTCAGTAATACAAAAATCTATTTCCCTGGCACGTACTAACTGGTTATTACAGTTATGCTTACACATGCCTAAGTGCGATTAGATTATTCGCATGTAAAATTCAATTTCTTCATTGGATTTTGTTGTATTTTTATTGCTTAGAATTGATCTTGGAATTGGTTGACGAGCTCACGGCCCACTTGGTGTTAAGTGGTTACCGGAGCCCATAGGCGTCGAGAACATAAAAGCCGCCACCTACCTTGAGACATGAGCTAAGTCTCAGTTTTAACTGTACAACGACGGCCCATTCTTTCAAACCGAAGCCCATTACTGCTTTAGGGCAGAAATAGGCAGCCTGGTGGTACCAGTAAGGACTCGCAACACGATCTACCTACCCAGTAATTGCGTAAATTATAATTTTGCGAATTTGATTTTATTACATTTGTTAAGTAATTATTAGAACAATGGGTATTTTCCTGCGGGATTCGAATATCGCTGCTTCGCTTGATACGAATGCACTGGGCGGTTTATCTTTTAGGCCACGACAACTTCAAAACCTTTTTTGATATTTCCTATCTCTAAGACTCAATACCAGTTCGACATTTAATTATTCCAAATTAAAACCCTTGAGTCATGGGTCAATAAAACACATATAAGAAGAACTACATTCAGAATGCAAATACTGAATGTTTTGTAATGGTTCGAATAACAATTAAACCTAAACCAATAGTAAATTAGTCAGATATATTAACCACTAAGCTTACAAGCATTATTGGAGGTATTTGTAAGTATAGGGCGTATTTATTAGCTAGTAGGATAAGTACTACCATCCCGCCTACTTATACCGGGGAGCAGTAATGTTTTTCGGCTTGGAAAGCATTACTGCTGGTATTACCGGATGAGATATTTCTTGTACCTACTATACAAGACTTAGGCTTTATGCCTCGAAGTGGATGAAGGCTTTCACTTTGTACAGTAACTACTTTACCGTCACAAACGCAATACAAAAATGTTAACTCCTTCTTAAAAAGATAATTGTTAGCTAGCGAACAATTCCATATTAACAGATATGGGGTCATATCTCATTAGGATGCGCAATGGCATACGGTTGTGAATTTAAAAATGTATCAACACGTGCTGCAATCTCTTCTAACCATTTCATCCGCGACTCGATTTTTCCATATCTTCGAATTTAGAATTCTCAAGCGAACCCGTCAAGCGCTTCAGTCGCCACAATATGAATACAAGACGGTGTTGCCGCATTGCGACGGCTCAGTTATTCGCCCACACCTGGCCGGTATGCTAATGTAGTGATGCATTCGGTGCGCTGCAGCGGCTGGACGGTTTAAATAATATATTACAATGCCCGAGTTTGTGACGTGTTCGTATAGTTACTGATATTTTACACTCGGAACAATCTGTTTTTCGGTTAAAAAGTAGTAGTGTTATCATACAGTGTGTAGTTTATGATGTCCTGCCAAATGTTACTTTGTTTTAAGCTATTGCATAGCTTCTATCGCGAGCCTTGAGCGCGGCGGAATCATGAAATTCCGTAACGAAAAAACCTTACACCCCTCACTCCGTCTACCATGTAGCTCGCGTTCAACACATTCACACGTTGCGCTTGTGTAGTGTTTGTGAATAAGCGCGTGGCGTGACGTCACATTGCATGCGAATCATGAAAAGTCTGCCCATCTCTCTCTCGCGCGGTCTAGCTTATGAGTGTGAAGGGGACAGTTAAGGTTTTGCTTTTATTCATGTTTAATATAGCGTGGTCTTGTTTTATTATTGTTTTAATATTAAATTATCATTGTCTAGTTATAATTGCATAAGTTGATAAAAAATTCTATGCAATAGCTTTACCGCGGCAGTTCCCGAGTGCCACACGTTTTTTCAATAAGTAATTGCACTATCTCGGTGCTTTTAGGCTCTTCAAGCAGCGGTCACAGTTCTCGTTGAGCTTGTTGAATGAACTAACCCATAGACACAGCCCACTGCGTTTCTCACCAGAGCCTCTCAATGGGTTACGATTCCGATTCGGTAGTAGATTGCTGCCGGCATCCAGTGGATTATTGCGAGCCTGAAGAGGTCGTTAGTCCAATTTATAGGAGGCCTGCCATACGCCGTCTCCACTCCACAACTTTTCGGACCCAGTGCCCATTTAATTTTGTTGTGCGCGAGCAATCTGCAGTGCCCAATGCTGCTTCGACATCACAATCTTTTGGGCAATATTGTTATTTGCACTTTTGTTCCAGTGATTCTCCTCATTCCTGATTTGATCTCGCAGGGTCACTTCGAGATAGCCCTCCCCATAGCTCTTGGGGTAACCTTGAATCTTCTGATGTGGCTCATTGTGAGCAACTACGTCTTAGTGCTATATGTTATCACTGGCAACATACACTGGTCAAAGTATTGACTGTGGTATTTGTATCGTGAAGATTCTATCTCTCCCAACGCTGCCCATCGCATTGGATTCGACGATTACATTAACATATTATTATTATATTAACAGCTTGGGTTATAACTAATAAATACTGATATCAACAGGGGCAATCACGCACGGTCATCAGTTTCCAATTTAGGAATCTTTGTGTTTATTTTTATTGCCCTTGTACGCAGACGAGTATACGGCCCACCTGATGATTACCGTGGTTACCGTCGCCCATAGACGTCAGCAAAGCCAGGGGCAGAGCCAAGCCGCTGCCTACCGTACGTTAGGGGCACCAGAGACTGATAAACATAATTATATACATATGTTCAAACATATGCCTATGTATATAGATAATGAACACCCAGACAAAGAGCAAACAGACCTTTTCATCACACAATATTTGCCTGATGTGGGAATCGAACCCACGACCCTTAGCGCACCAGTCAGAGGCGCTAGCTCCTGCACCAACGAATAATTTTAACCACTTAAATTAAATTTTTATAATTTGTAACCACTTAACATCAGGTGGGCCGTGAACTCGTCCACCCATCTATGCAATAAAACAAACAAAATGCAGTATGACGTCACGCCACGCGCTTATTCACAAACACTACACAAGCGCAACGTGTGAATGTTTTGAACGCGAGCTACATGGTAGGCGGAGTGAGGGGTGGAAGGTTTTTTCGTTACAGAATTTCATGATTTCGGGCTCAAGGCCCGCGATACAATCTATGCAATAGCTTAAAAATCATAATTCCGCCAAATAATATCAAATCGATTGTAAGCACATCTACTTGATTACGCAAAAAATGTTTTAATCTTTCAGACAGGGTATAATTTTTATACAAAATAGGTACCTATAATGTTTCATAACAACTGATAATTTACTATTAGGCCGTATTGCTGGATCATTGAGGGTAATCCTGGGTAGATGCAGCGTGTGTATGCCTCCCACTAGGTAAGCGGGAGACCAATTGAGATTCCCCGGAGATCCACTGGACGCAAGCAGTGCAGGACCGATCGTTGTGGCGATGCTTGGGAAAGGTCTGTGTTCAGCATGTGGATGTGGCCTAAAAGAAGAAGCAGAAGTAGGCAATCCTGACTACCTCTGTCACAATGGTTGAACAGAGAACTTAAATTTTAAGTACAGGACTCAGGGACACACGATTTAGGAGTGAAGAGAAATGAACACAAAATCGGAACATCAGTTCAATTCATACAAAAATAACTTTTAATCACGAAGCACTATTAAGTTTTTCCGCCACGTAATAGCGTTTCATTATAAATTCAACATGCCTGTTTCATTTTCTATACGAGTCGGGATTTTAATGAAGCGTGGCTTCGAGACAAGAGTTTTTAATCTCCGGCCTTTTTGTACCTTTGCTGCTGTGGGAGATAGCAGCATTCCGTAATTATGAATATTTAAAAAATAAAATGAAGATTTTTAGCTTCCAATTTTATTAAAGAATCGTCCGTAATGGTGGGTATGATGTATGCTTGTGTTGCGTGTATTGGAGCCATCAGCCGCGGACGAAGGTAACAGATTTTTTAAGGCAGTCCTGTTATTCTGATGAGCCCCCTTCAGTTGGCTTAATAAGATTGGTTGGCCATATAGCCTCGCTCCCTTTTCGGTGTGTGTTTTCAATCTAGCAATATGTACTTTTTCACTTTGCATTAATCACCTTCATGAAAAACAGTTGTCACAGTAGTCAAACAGATTTTACGCTGCTCTGCCTTCGATAATAATAATAATAATAAGTCTCAACAAAACATTGATTCAGTCAGATAATCAATATACACGTGAAGCAAAATAATATCAAATAATGTTCGAAGCCACTTTTAAGAGCAAAAGCAACAGCAACAGTAAAGGTGAAATATAGCTCAAAAATATTGAAATGTTAAACATTAATAGGTACTCGTAATAATAAAACTATTTTCAAAATGTTCAGTCGCTGAGATGCGACGTTACAAAAGATTAATCAACAGTTATTAGCGGTTTAGGAAAAAATGGAAAAATCAATAATAAAATGCTAGTTGATAAATAAAACATTTTTTTTTTCAAATTATGAGCTAATATATTATTACTTTCTTTCGCAAAGCCCATAAACATCACAACGTGTATACAGTCATAGACCTTGAGACATAAGGTTGGAGATATAATTGGGCATTTCACCTTCAAAACGCAACGCATGACTGATTTGCAGTAGAAATGGGCAAGATATATCTCATATGGGTTTCGCAGTAAATTTGTATCGAAGTCATTAATTAGTACTAATGCAATTTCGAAGAACCTTTGTAAATAATAATAATAGTTTAAAATAACTAAAAAAATAAGCTTTTGTAGAAAATCCAACTAAAAAATAGACGCTTTTGTGGCGGGTAGCCATCATACAACGCAAGATAATTGACAGATGCCTGAATCTCGCTTACGACATTTTCAAGATAAAGCGCATATATACAAGTTCCGAATAACAACATTCGGACCATTCCGATAGAGGCACCCGTCACATGCGGACGTGCTCATCGTCCACTCGATCGCCCGGTCTTTGTTCGCCCGGCTTTTGTTAGCCCGGCCATTGTTCGCGCGGCCTGTGTTCGTGATACATCTGCCGACCAAGTGTGTTTCCTGGAAGCTTTTATTTGTTTTGTTTTAGTTATTTTTGTGTTCGTGGAACATTTGCCGACAAAGTGTTTTCCTGCAAGTATTTATTTGTTTTGCTTCTTTTTGTAATTTCTGTTTTGTTGTGCTTTTTCTTTGTCCTGTAGTAATCGCGCCGCATTGCCACCTGTGTTCAATAGAACCGCTCAGGTCCGAGAAGTTGGGGCCTCGCCGCAAGGCGAGTGTTTTCAAGACCCAGGGCCGCCCCACCTGGGTACTCAGCGATCATGGACGCTGTATTCGTGGAATTCCTCCGACTTCGTCACCCACAGCTCGCCTCAGAGTTTCTGGCTTTCAAGGCCAATCACACTGCGAGCTCTCTCGAAGACTCCGCCGTGCTCGCTGCTCCTGCGTCGCCTGTACCTGCGTGCAAAGCGTCTACATCGAGCACCGCAGCCTCCGTCGTGCCTGCCGTTCCCGCGTCGCCTATACTGGCGAGTAAAACTACTGCGTCGTCCGCCGTGGCCACCGTTCCAGCAGCGCGATCATCCGCGGCCTCCGTCGCGCCCTCCAAAACTCCTGCTTGTAGGTCATCTGCGCCCGCCTCCTCGTCCTCCGACTCTGACTCGGAGATGGAGGTCGACCTCGCCCCCGCCTCATCGACGGATGGATTCACCCTGGTACAAAAGGGTAAGAAGCGTGCCGCGGAGTCTCGAGCTCTCGCGGCCGCTAAAATTAGCAAAGCCGCGAACGCGTCGCGCCCCCGCCCTCAGACTCCCGTTGCGCCTCCAGCCCGTGCCACTCCGTCGCCGCGACCGGTGGCGCAATCTAAAACTCAGACCCCTCCCCCGGTTATCCTTCAAGAGAAGGCAGCTTGGGACCGAGTTTCCCTGGCCCTTAAAGCCAAAAATATTAATTTTGCCAGCGCCCGTAATCTCGCCAACGGGATTCAAATAAAAGTAACGACACCCGACGACCATAGGGCCCTCTCAAGTTACCTCCGAAAGGAGCGTATAAGTTTCCACACTTATACGCTCCAGGAGGAGCGCGAACTCCGCGTTGTCATACGTGGAATCCCGAAGGAGCTAGATGCCGATCTCGTCAAGGCAGATCTGATAGAACAAGGCCTACCAGTAAATTCCGTGCACCGCATGCACACCGGCCGCGGTAGGGAGCCATACAATATGGTTTTAGTCGCCCTCCAGCCTACCCCGAGGGTAAGCAAATTTTTAACATTCGGACCGTCTGTAGGCTCTCCGGTATTGCCGTCGAAGTCCCCCATAAAAAAGGCACTCCTAGTCAGTGCCATAACTGCCAACTGTACGGGCACTCTTCCCGTAACTGTCACGCGCGCCCCCGATGTGTTAAGTGTTTGGGCGATCACGCCACGGCCCTCTGCGCTCGTGACCAAAAAACCGCGACGGAACCGCCTAGCTGTGTCCTGTGCCGAACACAAGGTCACCCCGCGAACTACCGTGGATGCCCCAGAGCTCCAAAAATAAATCGCCGCGTCGCCCGTCAAAACCGCCTCCGAGCTTCCGGCCCAGACATCAAAGCCACGGTACCCTCTGTGCCGAAGGCTAAGCCTGCTTTCGTGCCGGCGTCGGTGCCCAGCGTCTCGGCTTGGGCTAAACCGTTGCCGTACACGAACACGGCTACAACTCTCTCCCCCGCGACTCGTCCCACCCCCGCGATACGTCCCTCCCCCGCGACCTGCCCTCCGACCGCGTCCGAAAATCTCGCTCTAGCGATCGACTTTTTTCAGTCGATCAACTTTGAGCGTGTTAACGCTTTGGGTGACGCCATTCGCGCCGCCTCCACTGCACAACATTTCATCGCCGTTGTGCAAGAATACGCTGACGTATACGCGTCGTTAAATACGTACGTCCTCCCCTCACTCCGCCGGTAATCAATGGCGTACATTAGTAGAATAAAACCCTTATCCGTAACAATAGGATTTTTTAACGCTTACGGTCTCGCAAATCAACGTGATCAGGTTTGTGATTTTTTGCGTGACCATCAAATTGACATTTTCTTAGTGCAGGAGACCCTACTTAAGCCCGCGCGCCGTGATCCTAAAATCGCGAACTATAACATGGTCAGGAACGACAGGCTCTCTGCCCGTGGTGGTGGTACCGTTATTTACTATAGAAGAGCCCTGCATTGCGTCCCGCTCGATCCTCCCGCGCTCGCTAATATCGAAGCATCAGTGTGCCGAATCTCACTGACGGGACACGCGCCGATCGTTATCGCGTCCGTTTATCTTCCACCGGATAAGATCGTTCTAAGCAGTGATATTGAGGCGCTGCTCGGTATGGGGAGCTCTGTCATTCTGGCGGGCGACCTAAATTGTAAACACATCAGGTGGAACTCACACACCACAACCCCGAATGGCAGGCGGCTTGACGCGTTAGTCGATGATCTCGCCTTCGATATCGTCGCTCCGTTAACCCCGACTCACTACCCGCTAAATATCGCGCATCGCCCGGATATACTCGACATAGCGTTATTAAAAAACGTAACTCTGCGCTTACACTCGATCGAAGTAGTTTCAGAGTTAGATTCAGACCACCGTCCCGTCGTCATGAAGCTCGGTCGCGCTCCCGATTCCGTTCCCGTCACGAGGACTGTGGTGGATTGGCACACGCTGGGCATCAGCCTGGCTGAATCTGATCCACCATCGCTCCCGTTTAACCCGGACTCTACCCCGTCTCCTCAGGATACCGCTGAAGCCATAGACATCTTAACATCACACATCACCTCGACATTAGATAGGTCATCGAAACAAGTTGTAGCGGAGGACTTCCTTCACCGCTTCAAATTGTCCGACGATATTAGGGAACTCTTTAGAGCTAAGAACGCCTCGATACGCGCCTACGACAGGTATCCTACCGCGGAAAATCGTATTCGAATGCGTGCCCTACAACGCGACGTAAAGTCTCGCATCGCCGAAGTCCGAGATGCCAGATGGTCTGATTTCTTAGAAGGACTCGCGCCCTCCCAAAGGTCTTACTACCGCTTAGCTCGTACTCTCAAATCGGATACGGTAGTAACTATGCCCCCCCTCGTAGGCCCCTCAGGCCGACTCGCGGCCTTTGATGATGACGAAAAAGCAGAGCTGCTGGCCGATACATTGCAAACCCAGTGCACGCCCAGCACTCAATCCGTGGACCCTGTTCATGTAGAATTAGTAGACAGTGAGGTAGAACGCAGAGCCTCCTTGCCACCCTCGGATGCGTTACCACCCGTCACCCCGATGGAAGTTAAAGACTTGATCAAAGACCTACGTCCTCGCAAGGCTCCCGGTTCCGACGGTATATCTAACCGCGTTATTAAACTTCTACCCGTCCAACTCATCGTGATGTTGGCATCTATTTTCAATGCCGCTATGGCGAACTGTATCTTTCCCGCGGTGTGGAAAGAAGCGGACGTTATCGGCATACATAAACCCGGTAAACCAAAAATCATCCGACGAGCTACCGCCCGATTAGCCTCCTCATGTCTCTAGGCAAACTGTATGAGCGTCTGCTCTACAAGCGCCTCAGAGATTTCGTCTCATCCAAGGGCATTCTCATCGATGAACAATTCGGATTCCGTACAAATCACTCATGCGTTCAACAGGTGCACCGCCTCACGGAGCACATTCTTGTGGGGCTTAATCGACCAAAACCGTTATACACGGGAGCTCTCTTCTTCGACGTCGCAAAAGCGTTCGACAAAGTCTGGCACAATGGTTTGATTTTCAAACTATTCAACATGGGCGTGCCGGATAGTCTCGTGCTCATCATACGGGACTTCTTGTCGAACCGCTCTTTTCGATATCGAGTCGAGGGAACCCGCTCCTCCCCACGACCTCTCACAGCTGGAGTCCCGCAAGGCTCTGTCCTCTCACCCCTCTTATTTAGCTTATTCGTCAACGATATTCCCCGGTCGCCGCCGACCCATTTAGCTTTATTCGCCGACGACACGACTGTTTACTATTCTAGTAGAAATAAGTCCCTAATCGCGAAGAAGCTTCAGAGCGCAGCCCTAGCCCTAGGACAGTGGTTCCGAAAATGGCGCATAGACATCAACCCAGCGAAAAGTACTGCGGTGCTATTTCAGAGGGGAAGCTCCACACGGATTTCCTCCCGGATTAGGAGGAGGAATCTCACACCCCCGATTACTCTCTTTAGACAACCCATACCCTGGGCCAGGAAGGTCAAGTACCTGGGCGTTACCCTGGATGCATCGATGACATTCCGCCCGCATATAAAATCAGTCCGTGACCGTGCCGCGTTTATTCTCGGTAGACTCTACCCCATGATCTGTAAGCGGAGTAAAATGTCCCTTCGGAACAAGGTGACACTTTACAAAACTTGCATAAGGCCCGTCATGACTTACGCGAGTGTGGTGTTCGCTCACGCGGCCCGCACACACATAGACACCCTCCAATCCCTACAATCCCGCTTTTGCAGGTTAGCTGTCGGCGCTCCGTGGTTCGTGAGGAACGTTGACCTACACGACGACCTGGGCCTCGAATCAATTCGGAAATACATGAAGTCAGCGTCGGAACGATACTTCGATAAGGCTATGCGTCATGATAATCGCCTTATCGTTGCCGCCGCTGACTACTCCCCGAATCCTGATCATACAGGAGCCAGTCACCGTCGACGCCCTAGACACGTCCTTACGGATCCATCAGATCCAATAACCTTTGCATTAGATGCCTTCAGCTCTAATACTAGGGGCAGGCTTAGGGACCCCGGTAACCGTACTCGTCGAACTCGACAAAGAGGTCGACGTGCAACCTAACCCATGCATCAGCCCGCTGAGTTTCTCGCCGGATCTTCTCAGCGGGTCGCGATTCCGATCCGGTAGTAGATTCATTCGCGAAACAATTGCTCTTGAGTTGTTAGGTCTCCTTCGGAGGCGCTCGGGCAGTTGTTAGCAAATCCCACCCCTCTTGGCTGAGCCTTTGCTCGCCCACCTGTCCTGGTGAAACTGGAAAGGCCTTCGGGCCACCAGTAAACTTTCAATCATAAAAAAAAAAAAAAAAAAAAAAACATTCGGACCGTCGGTCTACCGAGCAATACCACCTGCTCGGTGGAAGATCTTCTTTCCGTCGTTAATCCCAAACTTTTTTTTTTTCAAATAAAATCATTTTTTCTTACACTATTTTTATTTCAAATTTATTAAAATTTATTTTCAATTTTTTAGTTGGATTTTCTATAAAAGCGTATTTTTTTAGTTTTTTTAAACTATTATTTATTTTTAATTTTTGAATTGAATTTCAATTTTTTCAATTATTTTTTTAATATTAAATTGTCATCGGTCCTGGATAAGTATCCCAAATTTCGAGTTAATCCGACGTTTTGAAGTGTGTCAAAATCATGTTCAAAAATTCCGTTACATACATGATACGTCTGAAGCTAATAAAAGCGTATTAAAAAAGGATCAGGAGAATTTGGTATATTTGAAACTCAATAAATGTGCACAACAAACTCAAAATAACGACTAACATAATACATGCCTTGACAAACGATCCTAAAGAGACCGTAAAATGTCTTATCAACAAGCCATTTATCAGCAATCAAGTCGAAACGAAATCAGCGAATCGATTCAGAGCATCTCCCTCATCAATTTTATCTGTCAAGTCATAAATTGGATAAAAATATCCTTTTATCCACATTATAACAGAGGAGAACAAAACAACGGGGCGTCTCAGACAAATTACTGCCGCAAAGAGGATGGGATTTGCGTAAACCTCAAAATCTATCAGCCGATGCCGGCCGGGTAGCGAATAACCAATATTAGGCCGTGGACATTGTAGCCGAATAAGCGGATTATTATAATTCGACCTTGAATAGACTAAATCGCGAATATGCGCGTATATATATATTTATATTTTTTATTTATGTAAATAAGCAAATGAGACAGATTTTTGGCACCTACCCGTCCATTCGCTACGCAAATGGCTTTTTTTTTATTGCTTGCAGTCACTGGTGCTGTACATAAAAATTGTCTTTTCAAAAGAAATTTTATAATATAATAACGCGTTTAGGGTGCTGGTGGTGCTGCCTCGCTTTTGTAGCGCATCAGGGATGTTTGCAGACGCGCACATAGATTGTTTTTACGCTACCATGCGTAAGAGGTGTGCATCTCTGGTAAACAGAGTGAGGGCCAGCTCCAACAGTATCCTGAGCATGATCGCAAGCAGGCTGGACTGTGTATACATGAGTCGCTGTGGTGCCATCTGCCATGGGATGTTACGACAGTAATTCATTGTGATGTAAATATAACTACCAACATAGGTCTAAGTCTTATTAACAATTTATATGAGTCATGGTTACTTGCAATAAAAACATTATTATTATTATAATAGGCGCAGATTAGCCGAGACATCTGTGAATACATCGGTAAGGAATGAATGTCATGTACGTTTTTTTTTATTGCTTAGATGGGTTGACGAGGTCACAGCCCACCTTGTGTTAAGTGGTTACTGGAGTCTATAGATATATATGACGTAAATGCGCCACCCACCTTGAGATAAGTTCTAAGGTTTCAGTATAGTTACAACGGCTGCCCCACCCTTCAAACCGAAACGCATTACTGCTTCACGGGAGAAATAGGTGGGGTGGTGGTACCTACCCGCGCGGACTCACAAGAGGACCTACCACCAATAAAAAAGCTAGGTAGTATTTTATGATTTGACTTTATGTTAATTATCTTGGTCGCAAAATTATATTTAATTGTTGTCTTAAAGGTTTTCGCTAATCGTAAATATAACTAAAACTACTTTTACGGTTTAAACACTCGTTTTTAATGTGATTATTATTTTCGTCATTTGGAATACTATTGAATAATATAGATTAAACAGTACTTTTAATAATGCTATATCTTTAATTTTGTTAACATAATTTCGGACTACTAAAACTATAGAGTTCTAATAATAAATGTTGCAACTTATAAATTAAGTACGAGATTAAGCAATATTATATCTATTCCTGGTATCATTTATCGAATGATCAATTTAACTGTAGGTATTTAAAGCTTTAGTCGATTTATTTATGATAAATGTTTTAGTACCAATTTTCATTAACTTCAATCAAACATCATTGGCTATAATATCATCGAGTTCAATTTTTATACCTAAAAATGTTGCATCAAAATAGAATTTGTTCACGATTTACTTCCACGGTGAAGGAATAGCATTGTGTAATAAAAATCAAACCCGCAAAATTATAATTTGCGTAATTACTGGTAGTAGGACCTCTTGTGAGTCCGCGCGGGTAGGTACCACCACCCTGCCTATTTCTGCCGTGAAACAGTAATGCGTTTCGGTTTGAAGGGTGGGGCAGCCGTTGTAACTATACTGAGACCCTTCGAACTTATATCTCAAGGTGGGTGGCGCATTTACGTTGTAGATGTCTATGGGCTCCAGTAACCACTTAACACCAGGTGGGCTATGAGCTCGTCCACCCATCTAAGCAATAAAAAAAAGAACATAAAGAAATTTAAGTTTTTAGATGAAACACGTCATCCATACAATTCAGGCGAGGTTGAATTTATTATTCAGTTCATGGGAACTAAGCTGAGCTCGCTTCCTCTTGAGAACTATATCCTGACCATAACTGCCATATGAAAATGTGTACGTCCTTTTGGAAATTTATATCTATCCACAATAGTGGTGTTCCCTTGATTTTTCATTCTCCACATTTTATATCCGTGTTTCTATTACCGCCAAATGATGAGTGATATTCAGTGTCTGTCTTGGTTTAAAGTATGAGATAGTAGATGATTTTATTATCTACGAATAGACAGTCAAAATGATGGTAAGTATTTGGAACCATTGGTGATGCGATCATCATCATCATCACCATAAAACTTGTCTTTTCAAAAGAAATTTTATATAAGGCACAGATTAGCCAAGACATCTCTGAATACATCGTTTTTTTTATTGCTTAGATGGGTTGACAAGGTCACAGTCACCTTTTTTTTTTCAGGAGGAGATCGCCGGACTTCCGCCCTTCTCTGGGGATACTGGGCGGGGTATGTCAGAGTTGAACTGACTAAAACCTCCTGTCGCTCAACAACCAACGTCCAAAACTCGCATGAGACAGAACTCATGACAAGGCAAAGGGGGGAAAGTGAAGCGTTTAGTGGGGAGCACATCTCTCCCATCGCCCTCCCCCTCGGGACACCGGACTGGCGGTCGTCGGCGCCACGACCACCAGCCCTCTCGGTCGGAAGCCCGCCTAGATGGCGCCGGTTAGAGTGGGTTACCCTACGGAATACCCCGCTGGGCCAGAATCAGCATAGGTCGAGGATAGCCGGCCTTCCATCACCCAGATGCTCTTAGTGTTAAGTGGTTACTGGAGCCCATATACATCTACCACGTAAATGCGCCACCTACCTTGAGATATAAGTTCTAAGGTATCAGTAAAGTTACAACGGCTGCCCCACTCTTCAAACCGAAACGCATTACTGCTTCACGGGAGAAATAGGCAGGTTGAGGATATATTGTGATTGTTCTAAGTTAAGCATGTATTTAACTTCATAAACGGCTTCATAACAAAGTAATTGTGTCGTGTAATAAAAACGAACCCGCAAAAGATGATTTACGCTAAACCTGATGCTAGAGAAGTATGTGTGACAACGTTCCATCTTAACGCATCAGAAGCCGATAGTTTTTCTATTTGCTATAAACTAGAATAATTAGTTTTCAAATATTCATACGAAAATTCGATCTACAATACAAAAAAAAAAAAGAAAACAATTTAAAAGGAAACATTTTCCAATGAGATTCCATTCGAAGCGGACATAACTATCGGAGCAAACATTCAGACGGTCTCAATTGATTGGGAATATTCCAATACAGTACAAAAGCGGCGATTTTTCAGTTAAACCCCGTTTAATGGGCCGATGAAATAAATCAACGGTAGATAAGGCATTAAATTTTCATTGTGTTTTCCGTTGAAACGTTAAGTAACGAATGAATCGGCATTGGTGGAAGGTATCAAAATTACGGCTCTCAGTGAAAATTGTACAATAAGATAAAATGAAAACCTATTAGATGTTTTGCGTTTGTATTTGTTTTATCGTTGCTTTTGAGGAGAGCTGCGCTTAAGGTCCACCTGATGGTAAGTATTTTTATTGCCTTTATAGACAGATGAGCATACGGTTCAGCTGATGGTAAGTGATTTTCGTCGTTCAAGTGTTTACGGTATCCCGTTGATTGTAAAAATCCAAGGAAGGTGGGAAATCTTTTTTTTATTGCTTAGATGGGTGGACGAGTTCACAGCCCACCTGGTGCTAAGTGTTTACTGGAGCCCATAGACATCTACGACGTAAATGCTCCACCCTCCTTTAGATATAAGGTCACAAGTATAGTTACAAGTCACTTCAGAGCTTGGAAAAGGAAAAGAAAGAGTTTGAAAAGGGGGAAAGAAGATCAAAAAAAGCTCCTCAGATTTCTCGCTTAGAACAGATCAGAGAGAGTATGCAAAAAGTTTTCAAACCCAAAAAAATTCAAATGTAGCAGTAAGCTTTTTTTTTTCATACTCGTAGCCAAAGTGTGTTTAAAATACAGAAAGAAGACCCCGATATCATACATATGGTGTTGAAAACATTTTTTTTTTGTCTTTGATAACTTTGCTTTTGGTAAATGATACGTTTACGTTACCGATGTATTTCGCCATTCGGTGTGATCGCGTTGTCAGTGCCCGCCTGAAAATCGACGCAAATTATTTGCATTCAGACAGCACTATACTGAGTCCAAGTTGGATATATCTTTATCTGTATATCTTTGTCTTTATCTGAACATATCTTTTGTCTATAACTTTGTCTGAACAGTTATAAAAATAGCTGTTCTTCTTTTTTTAAACAATTTCTATGCCTATGCTTTTCGTGGTTTTCGGAGCACATAGGTACCATAAAATGTATACCATCACCTTAAGTTACATTTATCTACAGTTTTTGGATAAATAGCCTGGGATTACTATTTAATCATTACTACATAATATATTACATAAGAGCCTAAATATTTGAATTTATCAGTCATTTGAGAACCCAATAGCAAAGATCTTATTATACCGATACTTGCAGGGAATATATCATTACCATGTAAGAGTTCCTGATTTATTTTAACATTAATAAAATTATATACTTATATATAATGGCTTATAGCTTTTCGCCATCTGCTTAGATTTACTTCAATCTCCTTGTAAGACACCAACCAAATAGTGGTTTCTGTAATGTAGGGACGATAGTGAAACCGCATTGTTTTTCAGACTCATTACCTAAATGACAACTTAAAAGCTCCGCTCGAGCAACTGTTTGCAGTAAACTTATTGGAAGCTTTTAATGTAATGACAATTATACTGCCAGTCTCTTATTATTATTATTTTAGTGGTACAAAGCTCTAAGTTAGTACTTCACTACGTTGCCACATGAACTTAATGTATTATATCTGTGAAAGTGTTTGGAAACGCCTTCTCCAATGTTTATTAGTTTTAATCGCTAACAAATTATCTAAATTAATTCAGTATTTTTGTGCATATAGATTTTGAATATAAGAAGTAAAAATTTCTGTATTTGAGCATATTCGTGATAACGTACATTGAAATATATAATTGACGACGTAGCCTAAAGGATAAAACTTACTTAACGAATGAACCGTGAAGATTAAATTCCACGGTGAAGGAATAAGATCGCTTAGTTAAAATCAAACCCGCAAACTCATAATTTTCATAATTACTGATGGTAGAACGTCTTGTGGGTCCGCACGGTTCGGTACCACCGCCCTGCTTATTTCTGCCGTGAAGCAGTAATGCGTTTCGGGTTGAAGGGCGAAGCAGCCGTTGTCCGGTAAAAACTGAGACCTTATAAATCATAAATCAAGGAAGCTGGTGGCATTGATGTTATAGATGTCTATGGGTTCCGGTAACAACTTCACACCAGGTGGGCCGTAAGCTCCTCCACCCATCTAAACTAATCCCAGCCAACTAACTAAAAAAAAAAAAAAAAAATTATTACTGTCTTTTTAAAACGTCTATACATTTAACACAAACTTAAAACGTAATTGTCAACAATAAGGCATTACATTTACGCGCAATAATTTAACTCAAATCCTGACTCATAACAAAATACCATGAAATACGGTCTATAGAATCGATGCTATAAATTAGTTCCGTCTTAATTGAGAGGGTGAATGAACATCGCGTCGGTAAGCACATGAAATGTCTTTGAAGGCGGTCTTAACATCGTCGAAGGCTAGTGTACTTACGTACCTAACTCTAGTCTATTAAAGGCTAATTACAGAAATAGATATTTTGTTCTGGTATTCGTGTTTTAACTCATAGACACAGCCCACCGAGTTTCTCGCCGGATCTTCTCAGTGAGTAGTGATTCCGATTCGGTGGTAGATTCTGCGAAGCACTGCTCTTGTTAGGGCTAGTGACAAAATCTCTCAGGTTGAGTCCGTGAGCTCATCTACCCGTCTGTGTGAAGCTGGAATAGTCAGTCAGCAAATAAGTAGAAAAAAAAAAAAAATTGCTTGTCCTTATGTTTTCAAAACTTTCGGAAGACTTTGTCTACTAAAGTATCAGACGTCTGGTGTGAATTTATCGCATGATGCGAGCATATTGAGTATCAAATCTTATTGCAGGCTTTCCTAATTAAATACAAAGCGCCAACCACTCTTCATTGTTCCACCATCAGATTCAACCATCTTCATGAAATTACATAATTGCTACATTATACCATTTCTCGCTGAGGTATGATGATGTAGTGTCTTCTTCAGATTACACGAGTCGTAGATATAATTAAAACTGTTTTTACGCTTTAGTTTCATGTCTTTTATTGTCATTACATTATTTCCGACTTTTCGATTACTTCACAGATTTCATGGTCATGGACGATCACGTCAGTCGTCCGTATAAAATTCGAGACTAAGCTGTAAAAGTGCTTTTTGATCATTATGGTAATTATTGCATTATGGTCATATGGTCATTATGCATTATGATCATTATGGATAGGAGGAAATCGAGGACTTTGAAGTGTACAACCTTGACCGCGATCACACTATCTGCTGTAAGGTTTTCGGTAGGCATCGGCTTCGCTCTGCTCCTGGAATTGCTGAAGTCCATGGGCGACGTAACCAACCATCCAGTGGGCCATATGCTCGTCTGCCTACAAGGGCAATAAAAAAAAGTATAGGTACCGTCCAATAGTGTGATCAAACATTGGCCGTATCACACCGACTTTCGGCAGATATCTGCCCAGGGACCCAATTATCACCATAAGTCGAAGAACGTGACGTCTAGATATACCTATAAAATTCCGCCGATGACACTTTGACGTTCAGATGAAACATGTCCAAAAATCGCTTCGACCTTGGCTTTGGTACAGCATAACAACAAACCAATCAATTAATTCCTACATTTTAGAATATTGATCCAACTATCATTAATACATTCGAACATTTATTATTCTGAAACATGGTATATAAATTAATTTCGACAACGGTTAATTAACGTAACATACTTACAAATTAAATGTATTAAATAATTACGAAACAGCCCCTCAATAGGTTATATTAGGCAGAGCTTTTGTGTAGAAGACTTATACATATATTTACCTTAAGCTTCTAACATTACGAGGTTCCAATTAATTTAGAGGTTAATAGGTTATTGGGTAACGCTAATATGTTTCATGTAATGATTCTTATTAAAAATTAGTTGCTTATAATGGGTCCCAGGGCACATATAAACGACGTGGCTACATTTTTTTTATGATTGAAGTATTGCTGGTTGCCCGGAGGCCTTTCCAGTTTCACCAGGAACGGTGGACGAACAAGGCTCAGCCAGGAGGGGTGGGATTTGCTAACAGCTCCCGAGCGCCTCCGAAAAAGACCTCAAGAGTAGCTGTTTCGCGAATGAATCTACTACCGAATCGTAATCGCGCCCGCTGAGAAAGTCCGACGAGAAACTCAGCCAGCTGATGCATGGGTTAGGTTGCACGTCGAACTCTTTGCCGAGTTCGACGAGTACGGTTACCGGGACCCCTAAGCCTGCTCCTAGTGTTAGAGCTGAAGGTATCTAATGCAAGAGTTATTGGATCTGATGGAACCGTAAGGATGTGTCTAGGGCGACGACGGTGACTTGCTCCTGCGTGATCAGGATTCGGGGAGTAGTCAGCGGCGGCAACGATAAGGCGATTATCATGACATATAGCCTTATCGAAGTAACGTTCCGACACTGACTTCATATGTTTGCGGATCGATTTGAGGCCCAGGTCGTCGTGTAGGTCGATGTTTCTCACAAACCAAGGAGCCCCAAGGGATAATCTGCAAAAGTGGGATTGTAGGGATTGGAGGGTATATATGTGTGCGCGAGCCGCGTGAGCAAACACCACACTCGCGTAAGTCATGACGGACCTTATGCAAGTTTTGTAGTGTCACCTTGTTCCGAAGGGACATTTTACTCCGTTTACATATCATGGGGTAAAGTCTGCCGAGAATAAATGCGGCACGGTCGCGAACTGTTTTAATATGGGGGCGGAATGTCATAGATGCATCCAGGGTGACTCCCAGGTACTTGATCTTCCTGGCCCAGGGTACAGGATAATTTAACTAGTATACCTATATTTATTTAGATAACAAGATTTACCTATATCTATTCGATGCGATAGAAAATTGTAACTGTTTTATTTTTTACTATAGGTTTCTATCTATATCTATACTAATATTATAAAGAGCTCACAGTGGGGGGGCCAAGGTCGACTTTATTAAGAGATATTGCTTACTTATATAGAAATTAAAAATTCACCCATTAGGTATTTTTCGTCTTCACAAGAAATATTATTTCTGTTGAGGTTGTCTATACTATAATATTATAAAGAGGAAAGATTTGTTTGTTTGTTTGTTTCGAGTAGGCTCCGAAACTACTGGACCGATTTGAAAAATTCTTTTTTCGTTAGAAGCCGACATTGTCCCTGATGAACATAGGCTACTTTTTTTTTTGTTTTTTTTTTTTTTCGTTTCATGTGTGTTTTAATGTTTCCGAAGCGAAGCGAGGGCGGGTCGCTAGTAATTAATAAATAATAACTTCGCAATCTACGACATTAAGGTTCTACTTCGCCGTTATTTATTTATCTGATAAACATACAGTACAATACATCCACATGTTGTATTAATAAAGACAGTTAAACAAAACTCAAATGAGTCTTAACAAGTGACACAACACGTCACAAGTAAGATAGTGGATAAAAATAACCAAAGTTTTTGACTTTAAAATGTACGAAAAGTTTATAAAAAACAAAAACAAAAGCTGCGAGTATCACTACCCATCTAAGCTATAAAAAAAACCAATGGATACGTAAAAAGCCTCAGATGATTATTTATATAGCTAAATGATTATTTATATATAGCCTTTTGTCTCTTAGGCGTTGTCCCTAAGCACCTCCACCACAGCCTGAAGTTAATTGATCTGAAACCCAACACTACTACAAATGCATTCATGCAACTACAAAAAACTGCTATATTAAAAAACCTACACGTAAAACTGTTCCTAAGTTTTTAGAAATAGAAGAAAACTCAACTAACGGACATTAAAAATATTCATTCCTTTTTATTTACTTGGCTAAGACCCGTACATAATAAATAACATAATAATAAAGAGCGTCTGCTGAGAAAAAAAAAGTAAAGAAAAATAATAATAATAATAATAACTATTAATAACTGCGAACAAATAACGCACGGTCATCCGGCCTTAATTTACGAGTCCCCATTTAATGAGTACCAGAGACCACAATATTGAAATAGAAAGTTTTGGAAGCGACGAGTGGAAAGTCAGATTATCCCGACGAATACGCTTCAGTTGACTTTTTTGTGTGCATCGATAACGCTGAGCGGGTATGTGTACCGTAAATGTACACAAGGCTCTATCAGATTTATTTTTCCGTACACAAATACTGAATGCCCATTGAGTATTGCATGAATTCCGTCACAAACCTTGTGAGTGAGGCGATGATAATCCACTTAAAGTATAATCGATTGAGTTGAATCGCGATTTCGATCCGGTAGTAGATGCAGTCGCGAAGCAGCTGTCCTTGAGCTGTTAGGTCTCCTTTGGCGCTCGGGCAGCTGTTAGCAAAAACCACCCCTCCTGGCTAAGTCTGTGCTCGCTCAGCTGTCCTGGTGAAACTGGAAAGGCATCCGGGCCACAAAGTAATCTTTTCGTCCAATAAAAATGATTAAATAATAATAAAATATCTAATATTACCATATATTTCCATATAACGTCAATCAGGCTGCGTCTAGATTACGATATTAATCAAATAATATGGGTTAAAGTATGAAATTGCCGTTTTATCGTAATAGATACTTCGATTTGACATAGAACCTTCATGGTTTGAGATTTTTTAGTGAAACTTTTTTCAAATGAGGTTCTTCTTTTAAAAAAAGTGCAATACTTGATTATTGACTTTCAGTTGTTTTTTTTTATTCAACTTAGACAAGAAAGATGGATACTTGGAAAATTCGAGTGATTTTTTAATACGAGTTCTGACGCGGAACTAACGCTGCAGAAACATCTCGCAATATCAATGTTGCATGTGGAGAGGGGATTGCTAATAAACGCACCGTGCGATTTTGGTTTAAACGCTTTCGTGATGGAAGTTTTGATTTGAAGAACGAACCGAACGAAAATAATGATGGTAGATATTTTGATTAAATAAATAAGTTAAATGAAAAAGAAAAAAAAACGAATTTTAATTTTTCAATACAAATCGGCAATTTCATACTTATTTCGTTACAAAATACCCTTAATATTTTATTTACTTGTATTAAGAAAGACGGAATAAAAATCAAATTTGTGTGAAGCCATCAGCAGCTGTTTCATCGGCCGAAACCGAATAGAAGATCCCACGTTATGTATTTCAGATACTTATCCATAAGTTCGATAAGCATTTAAAGAGAAAAAGTACTTTAAATATTTTGAATTCCATAGAATTGAATTCCATTTACATTTCAACACGAACAAAAATGTCGAAATAAAAATCGAAATGAAAAGCTCAAATTTAGAACTTTAGCACTTAATGGCGTTTGGCTTTAAATTTTCAGTTTGATTTTAATGTTTTTTTCTTTTCTTGAAAGGAAAGAAAAAAAAAGATGTTTTACTAACAAACCATTTCTATAGCTTTAACGTGGCAAGGATTGTTGTTATGGTAATTTTCTTAAAACCTTTTATGTGCTTGTTGATGTATGGGTTCTTTGAATCGTTATTATGGCGAGGGCACTAAGTGATGCGGGACAGCCTGGATGAAACTAAAAGTGCTAAAAGTACTGCCGAGAGTATTCAGAGTGACTCCATTCCACATTCGCCGCATGTTACGTTTTGATATTCTCATGAGGCCACATGTTGATAAAATGCAGTGGTTACGAATTTTCCGATGAAGATTTCATTACTACGAGTATTAGTGAATCAACTCCACCTCGCTTGAACCCGTACTGTACTGTAATTGTCGCCACTCCAAAATCTCATACCGATATATTTTTTGAATATTGTTGAATAATTCATTACTTTTACATTTTTCGATCAATTCGTAAAATATTGGATAAAGATTAGGTTTTTAAGCTATTGCATTGCTTTTATCGCAGGCTTTGAGCGCGGTGACCGAATCAAGAAATTCCGTAACGAAAATAAAAGCTAACACCCCCACTCCGCCTACTATGTAGTTCGCGTTCAACATGTTGCGCTTGTGTAGTGTTTGTGAATAAGCGCGCGGCGTGACATCGCACTGCATGCGCCTCTCTCTCTCGCGCGGTCTAGCTTATGAGTGTGAAGGGGACAGTTAATATTTTGCTTTTGTTATTGTTTATAAATATAGCGTGGTCTTATTTTATTATTATTGTTTTAATATTAAATTAATATTGTCTAATTATAATTGCATAAGTTGATAAAAAATGCTATGCAATAGTTTTATCGCGGCAGTCCCAGAGTGCCACACGTGTTTTTTTTTATTATTGCTTATATTTGTAGACGAACTCACGGCCCTCCTGGTGCTAAGTAGTTACCGGAGCCCATAGACATCTACAACGTAAATGCCGTCACCCATCATGAGACGTGAGTTCTAAGGTCTCAGATTTAACAGTAACCGCTGACCCACCCTTCAAACCGAAATGCATTGCTGCTTCAAACCGAAACGCATTGCTATTTCATTAGAAGCGTTGGTACCTGCATGCGGAATTCGAACACCGTTGCATCGTTTGATATGTACCGCGGGTCATATCCTTTAGGCCACGACGACTTCATAAAAATAAACAACGTTGACAGCAACTGTAGGGCTATTACTGTAGGGATATTAACTAAAAAGGGGTTTTTAACAGTGGTGTTTTCTTTCTTTATTTTTCCCTGAGTAAAGTTTTCATGCTATGAGTACAACACACCTGTCTTTATGTGCTTTGTAGATTATCAGAAGGCCTTTGATTGCGTGAAATGGGAGAAACTGTGGGAGATCCTAAGTGAAACAGGAGTTCCGAGTCATCTTTTTATGTTGATTCGCAACCTGTACGAGTCGGGGTTTGGGTCTCTCTCTATCGAAAATGCCACTTCAAGTAAATTTCGTTTCCAAAAAGGAGTCCGGCAAGGATGTGTTATCTCACCTATTCTCTTCAATATATATGGGGAATATATAATGCGCCAGACTTTAGAAAACTGGGAAGGAGGCGTTAGAATAGGGGGGGTTCAGATAATGAACCTGAGATATGCCGACGACACCACACTTCTTGCTTCATCTGAGGCGGAGATGAAGGAGCTTCTGGACAAATTAGAGGCTATAAGCCTAAACATGGGACTAGCAATTAACAAAAGCAAGACCAAGCTGCTAGTCGTAGACCGCTTCTCATCCACTCAGCGTACGGACCTTTTGGCAGAATACGAGGCCGTGGACCAGTTTGTCTACCTTGGTTCTGTGATCACGGATAAGGGGAGCTGTGAGCCTGAAATACGCCGACGAATTGGAATAGCTAAAACAGCTATGACGCAGTTGAGCAAAGTTTGGAAAGATCGTAATATTTCGAATAGGACCAAAATACATCTTGTGCACTCACTGGTCTTTCCAATCGCTCTCTATGGAGCAGAAACATGGACCATAAAAGCAGCCGACCGAAACAGAGTTGATGCTTTTGAAATGTGGTGCTGGCGCCGCCTATTAAGGATTCCATGGACAGCCCACCGCACGAACATCTCGGTCCTACATCAGCTTAAAATGGAGAACGCTCAACGCCTGTCTGCCACCTGTCTGCAACGCATAATGCGCTACTTTGGCCACGTTGCCCGCAGAGGTGTAGACAACTTGGAACGTCTGATGGTCACTGGGAAAGTAGAAGGAAAACGTCCTAGAGGCCGGAGCCCCAAACGTTGGTCCGACCAGATCTCCGAGCAAACCAGCGGACCACTTAGCGCTGCACTACACCAGGCAACTGACCGGAACCGATGGAGGCTGACAGTCGACAAGTTAAAACGGAGTCACGATCCTCAGCAATGAGGGAGCGATGGAGAAGAAGAAGAAAGTTTTCATTTATGTTATTGGAATTTTTTGTTTATAATGTATATTTTACAGTATAATTTCTTCTCCACCCAAATATGCATTTTTAAAACAAACACAAAACTAAAACAAGATTGGCAGAAATGGTGCGATCTTTTCTCAGGAACGACCGGAAATTCGGATTGCAAATAGAACAGCCCCGGAGGTGACATTAATTCAATTTCGAGTCTAGCTGGCGAGCATCTGCACATAGATATATTAATATTCAGACTCTGAATTCATATTGGGACCACGTAATTATAGTATTTTTTTAGAATATGAATAAAAGCTCGACTCACGTAGTTCCAATCGAATATTGACGACAGTATAGGGATGACCAATTTAGTTTTGATGGTTGCCACAATTATATTATGTCTAGATTTCAGTTTAGATAGAATAACGCAAGTTCTTCAAACTGGTCGTATCATGCACGGTAGGAATAGACAGAGATGCATTCAGGGCACCTCATAAAACGCCCTTCTAGTAGCAATACGATAAGCTTTCCTATCTTATATTTTCCACAGGTTTTTAAGAGTCAATCACTTAATTAATTTCTTTTTAGAGTACAAAAATGTCAACCCTATTTTCTCTTAACTTATAAAACGAAATATAAAAAATAATCATTAGGATAAAATTAAATACGCATCCTTGAGTCACCGTGTGCCTTGACAGAGTCACGAGACGGTCGTCGTGGAAAGCTCCTCTACTCAGATAAATAAGTACGCACCTATAACGCGTCGTGCTTTGTGTGCGATAGCTTGTTTTTTTAGCATAAAAACATTACCACTAAACAAAATACCACATTTTTTTTTAGTTGCTTAGATATGTGGACAAGCTCACAGCCATTGACATCTACGACGTAAATGCCCACCCACCTTGAGATATAAGTTCTAATGATAAAGTTAGATATTTACGACTCAGTAACAGACATATCCTAAGAAAAAAGTGTCAAAAAATACACAATACCAAGTGCTTAGTCACTTCCAAGACCTCGATATAAAAAGTATCAGTGTATCTAAGGGCCTCGGGTCTTATTTGTCACGTAAAACCAATATTTCCGCTGGGACCGACGGACGGAATAAGGCTACTAAATTTTTTTGCTAACGAAAAAGAGATAAGAATTTTTCGTTCATTGTAAATAATGATTCCCGACTTATTGTAAGAATATTTCGTGAATGCATTAGAAATTCGAATTGGTAGCATTGTGCTATCTTCGTGCTATCAAAATAATGAAAGAAATCTAGTAATGTTGTATCGATGTGGCACCCAAGTAAGGACAATCACAGTTCTCGTTAGATTTTATTTATTTATTGCCATTGCATGCAGACGAGCATACGGTCCACCTGATGGTGAGTGGCTACCGTCGCCCATGGACTTCAGCAATGCCAGGAGTAGAGCCCAGCTGCTGGGCCCTACGCTCGTCTACCTACAAAGGCAATAGTTTTTTTATTGAAATTCTAATTGTAACTAAATTCGAAGGTCACTAACTTTAATCCGACTAAAGTTGATCGACATTCAAAAACTAAAGTCTAGACTTTAGAAGTTAACCTTCCCGCGCGTATCTGATATCATAATCTTTGGGATCCATTAAATTCTAATCAAAATCAGAATTAACGCGAAAGTTTTATCTAAAGGTGGCTCCTGAACAAAAGTTTCAACACTCTGTAGGCCCCAATCTGAATTCCATGAATATTAACCGTTTCGGATTGTTGTACAGTGAACTGGAAATTTTCTGGGGTATCGCTCGTCACTCAGTCACTCGCTGCTTAAATATTTTAAGACCAAACATTCAAGTCAAAGTCGATAATTAGATCGCGTTCTGTAATTGCTTTTATTAATGACGATCGCGAATAAACATTACATTTTCTAACTTAAATGAAATATAAATTTCATGCGTAAGACATTAATAAAAGTAATTGGATTTTTTCATTGAAATATTAGTGAAAACTTGTAATTGGCCATTAAGAATCACTGATTGTGGTCTTACAGGGGTAACTACTGATGCGGGTCCCGCGGTGAGGCGGCACAAGGTGGCTCCTGTGCGCCGCTCACGGTGTGTCCCCCGAGACGACGTCCTGCGGATCTTCCCTGGGATGTAATCCCATCCTATGGTCAGGACGGGTACCGGCAACGGCGAACCTTCAGCGCGCACTGTGCAGTACCTTGGGTTTCGTGGAGTCGGAGTGGTGGGGCTCGATGGGGTTTAGTCGGTAGTCGGTTTTGCGAGGCGGGTCTTGCGTGGCTGACGCCGACTTTGGAGGCTTCTCTGGAGGCGACGGAGTCCAACATAACCCGGTTTGTTACTCCTCTCGACCGGGTATTCGTAAACGGAATCCCAAGCGTTAAAAAAAAGGGGTCATTACTGACGCCGCCATGATAAACTACTAAAAAATATACGTGAAGCAATGATTGTGTCAGTTCGTTAGAACTCAAAAAGTGTTGATCACAAACAAAACAAAAATAAACTTCTTAAAAGCTCAGCTAAAGGGCTCAGTTATTTAATTTATTTATTTGGAAAACCAACAGTACAAAACAAACATATAATTTTTATTTATTTTATTTTACAAAATAGTTAAAACAATTTTTGTATCGGAAATCTTCAAACGCTTGAAGGTAGCTACACGTGATGCTAGAGCTGGCTGATACTTTGCACAAAGAGTCAGTCTGGCTGTCCAACGTGATGACGCAGCCAGTATCTTGGGAACTGTGCCACCTTCAGGCGCATTAGAAGATTTGTTCTACTGTATAAGTTGATTTATGTTAAATTATTTTGATTTGTTAAGATTATTGATATAACGTGAAACGAGCTAATTCTATGTTAAACATAAATTATATTGATAATAGCTAAAACAAAAACTAAACAAGCTTCCATCAAAATCACATATCAATACAAAGTGAACAAAGAAAAAAGAAAAAGAAACGTAAGTATACAAAAAAAAGCAACACAACACGCACATACATATATACATTCACCTCTATTTTATGTGTATACATGTGTATATATATTTTAAAAGCAGTATAACTATGGTATAGCATAGTGGTTACCACCGCCCTGCCTATTTCGGCCGTGTAGCAATAATGCGTTTCGGTTTGAAGGGTGGGGCAGCCGTTGTAACTTACTTGAGACCTTAGAACTTATATCTCAAGGTGGGTGGCGCATTTACGTTGTGGATGTCTATGGGCTCCAGTAACCACTTAATACCAGGTGGGCTGTGAGCTCGTCCACCCATCTAAGCCATAAAAAAATCCAAACTAGTATATTTTAAAACTAGTATTAGTAGACACTGCATCTGATTGAACTATTTAATGGACCCATACGAAAACCGTTACAAAATCCCCGATCTTATCGAAGTTTCATCTTTCACACTGGAAATATTTCTCTTTTCTAGGAAAATCAAACATATATTATTACTAGAGGTTACTGTACCGTGGGAAACAAATATTCCTAAAGAAAACATAAAAAAATTAAAACAGATACTATGATATTACGAATGGACCAACTAAAATCAATAACGAAGTGGGTTAATTATTTATATACTGTCGGCGAAAATTTTGTATAACCTACTAAAAATACTGTGACTTGTCAAGAAGATCCGTAAATTATAAAAGCAGTAATGCGTTTCAATTTGAATGTTGGGGCAACTGTTTCAAGGTAAAACTAAAACTTAGACCTCATGTCTCAAACTGAGCGGTTATATGTCTATGGGCTCTTGAAACCATTGAACGCCAGGTGGGAAGTAAGCTGGTACATCGCAAAAAAATTTTTATAAATTTGAACCACATTTATGATAATTTCATTGTTTGTCGAAGCCGGTTTTCCTTTTTTTATTAGAAGAACTCAGCGGGACAAGAACATAAAATTCTGTCAGCCATTCCCACTTCACAACTAAAATCTACTGAACTAGAATTAAACAAATTCGTAGAAGTTCACAAATCGTTTTATCAACAGCAAATTGTATGGTCTACGGGTGAAATATCTCTTTGTACTGATTACGGTATGTAGACTGCGGTAACCTCAGCTTAATACCGGATAGACAGTTAACTCATCCTTACAATACAATGAAGTCGTTGTGGTCTAAGGGATAAAACATCCGGTGCATTCGTATTTTCCGATGCACCAGTGTTCGAATCCCGTTGGCAAGTACCAATTTTTCTAATGAAATACGTACTTACTAAATGTTCACGATGGGCTTCTACGGTGAAGGAATAACATCGTGTAATAAAAATCAGACCCGCAAAATTATAATTTACGTAATTAGTGGTGGTAGGACCTCTCGCGGGTACGTACGGGTAGGTACCACCACCTTTTTTTTTTTTTAACGCTGGGGAATCCATTTACGGATACCCGGTCCGGGGGGTAACGAGCTAGGTTATGTCAGACTTCGGCGCCTCCTGAGAGCAAGAGAGGGACGAGGAGGGCCAAGGTCCTCCACCTCCCCGAATTCCTCGCAAGAGACTACGCCTTGAAAAAGGCGCGCAAAGCACTTGCCCCGCAGAACGACTACCGACTAAACCCCATCGAGCTCCACCACACCGGCTACACCACACCTACGGTACCGCAGTGCGCGTCAAAAGTCCGCCTTCGCCGGTACCCGTCCTGATGATAAGACGGGATTTCATATCCGGGAAAATCCCGAAGGACGTCATTTCGGGAGGTACCACCAACCTACCTATTTCGTCAGCCGTTGTAACTATACTGAGACCTTAAAACTCATATCTCAAGGTAGGTGGTGGCATTTACGTTGTAGATGTCTATGGGCTCCGGTAACCGCTTAACACCAGGTGGGCCGTAAGCTCATCCACCTAACTATGCAATAAAAAAATATATACTGATATTTTGAAAAAAATATTTTTCTGATCCATAAAGCTGAAAATAAAGCGAATGAAATTCAAGTTATGGAGAAAAGCTATCTAGAATTGGTCTCCTAGGGCGTGACACATGACCCTATTTTGAACTTAATCCCCGAACCTTCTTAATATAAATTATCAGCAGCGAAACGACGAGAATTTTACATGGTTTTTTCCGACCAACGGGGGGCAATAATGATGAATTGCTTCATCGAAATATTCGTGATAACGCTGAGTATAGGTTTTTGGGATTTCTTAATTCAGATTATTTAGTTGAATTACGAAGGATTATGCCTTATTTATTGAAATATAACTATGTTGTATTAAAAATTAGCGATACACTAACAAAAAAAACGCAAAAATCACCATTAACTTTGTTTTATTAAAAAACTAATCCATTACGTAAATCCGTATTACTTTATATAAAAAACAAACCAACATAAAATATTATAATAAAATTATTAACACATAAACATTTACCTACTACGGTATTACGTAATAAATCATAAAATACTACGTACGGTGGTACAGAGCTGAGGAGGCTTTGCGGGTGGCACGTAATCACACATAAACACTGGAGTAAAATGCGATCGTAAATATATCGAGAGCGATGTATCGTATCGAAATTGTGCGACAAAGAATTACGGAATTTAGTCATGACTACATTTTAAATGCAATCGGACGTGTTTAGTCCCATTATTACTCCCATTGCACTCGTACGAGCTGTGACTACGGAAGATCGCATAGGATATGTCGGCGTTAAGCCAGGATTTACACACATAACTTCTTTTACAATGAAAATACAATACAATTCTATAAAACTTTAACATTACTTGTTTACAACAAAAAGCCACGCCTGAGTTATTCAGTGGTTTTTACACAATTAGCCATTTTGTGTTGGTTATAGCAACTACAACTTCTTTTATACAAACAAATGTAATTACTGCGAAACAATTCACAAAACATAGCTTAATATTCAAAATACATATTTTAGTGATTTTACATGACTCACATTTAATTTATTTTACATGAATTACTTTTAAGTAATATTAACTAACATTGTTATTATCCAGCCTAATAATAGATGGCGCCAACAACATCATTGCATAACAATTACAATACTTAATTAAATTATTAGTACTGTTAATTATAATATAAATTATTATTAATATTTATGCTTTATTCATATTTAATCATTTATACAGTCATTTGTGTTTTTAAACAATAATATAAACATTAAACATATTCTGAACATTTTCACATCAAAACAGTGTCTGCTAATTCTTAAATATGGTAGAATAACAGTTTTGTTGCTAATAATAAATAAATGTTAATATAGAATAAACTAATCTATATATTATTATGTTAATTATTGCCAACAGTGGCGTTTGCGCCCATACGGCCATACTGATTCCAGCGCGTCCCTTGCGCTGTTTTAGCATTTCACATAACAGTAAACAAGTCATATCCCCTACTGGGATCTACCCAATACACAAGGCACCATTCACCCTTACGAGATCTAGCTAACACACAAGAGGATCACCCAACGGGATTTACCCAACACACAAAGCATCACTCATACAGGTCTAGTTAACTCGCAAGCCATCACCCTTACAGTATCTAGCCAACTTACCAGGCATCACCCTTACGGGATCTAGCCAACACACTCGGCATCACCCATTCGGGATCTAGCCAACTCACAAGGCATCACCCATTTGGGATCTAGCCAACCCACAAGGCATCACACTCTCGGGATCTAGCCAACCCAAAAGGCATCACCCATTCGGGATCTAGCCAACTCATAAGGCATCACCCTTACAGTATCTAGCCAACTTACCAGGCATCACCCTTACGGGATCTAGCCAACACACTCGGCATCACCCATTCGGGATCTAGCCAACTCACAAGGCATCACCCATTTGGGATCTAGCCAACCCACAAGGCATCACCCTCTCGGGATCTAGCCAACCCAAAAGGCATCACCCATTCGGGATCTAGCCAACTCATAAGGCATCACCCATTCGGGATCTAGCCAACTCATAAGGCATCACCCATTCGGGATCTAGCCAACTCATAAGGCATCACCCATACGGGATCTAGCCAACTCATAAGGCATCACCCATACGGGATCTAGCCAACAAGACCAGGTTTAAGGATTCGCATGGTGGCCCGCCAGCGTTTTAGGAAGGATAATTGGATAGGAAAATAAAAGTAGATACCATAACAAATTATAAATCATTTTACAGCAGAACAAATCTCTCTGCCCATACGGTCAATCAGAATCCTCTGACATTAAGAGGATAGATTTACCTATATCAAACCGTTACCATTACCAAACCTTTACCTTTACCAAAACACATTAGATGACAGAGACCGCTCGTCCATCCATTTTTTACCAGCTGATTCAACTTCCCCTAATTCATCATTCAGCGGACCATTTTCAATTTGCTTTATTTTAATGACTGGTAGGGAACATCATCCTTCTAATGCCTCTGCATTTTTGTTTTATTGTTGTGCTGCAGATTTTAATCAACTGTAATTCTTAAAGCTGCCTGTCAGATCTTATTAATTGATATTTTACAAACATGTGACATTTATGACCCATCAATAGTTCAGCATGCCTGCTGACCATGCTCGCTCTCTTTGCAATAATGTGGTACTGAATTTCATATTGTTCACAAGTTTTTGAAACTCCTGAATTATCTTTTATCTTGGTGAATTTTTAAAAGTGACAGGTTTCCAAAAATGGAACTAAGATTTTAAAAACAGAAATCACATAGAGATCTGTGCCATCCTTTTTCTTGACTAATAATAAAGCAGCACCCCCACTAGAAACCTAGGGTGCAGAGAGTTAGCTGCTGAACAGGGATGAGCTGTCTCTTATTATGGCATATTATTAAAAGTTTATTTTTATTTTTATTGTAATATGCTTGAACTCCTCACAATAAACAGGAGACATACAGTATGTACAGCGTTGTACTATCCTATCCAAATTAATTATTTCAAATCCAACTTTTATCTGCCTGATCCATCTATGAGACATGATTTGCAAAAGTTACATGATGATTGAATAATGACTCCAAACTTGAGCATTCACTGGAGAGAAACTTATAAAAATAGATAAGTTCTCCTCAAAGAGTGCAACACTGAGAAGTTATTTTTAAAAGATTAAAACCTATTAGGATGTCAGCAAGACTGTCAGTATTACCATATGATTATGATTACCATATGAAATTCTATAATAGTTCTAGTATTTTTCTCCATTAAAAGTCACAATGCTTTGTTTTGAAATCAGTTGACTCCTTATGCTCAAAAACTTTACATGAAGTTGTTTAGCTTACTAAACTAGATCTGCAATGATTTAAGTCTTAATTGTGGTGATACGTTTGTCATCTTGACGGCGGTAACAAGTTTTCTCGAAATGACGCAAGTGACGCAGTAACCACATTTAAAACCTTAGTGTTACTAAAAGTGCCACGAAAACTGAAGGAATCATTATGTGATTGTGATAAAACTGAGTTATGTTTAGATTATTAACATTATATAGTTATATTTACAAGTTATATTTACAGTATATTTTCAATTTGACGCTTTCGGAACGTTTTTAGAATCGATATTATTTAGGAAGCGAAATACATACCACAGCGTATTTCTCAATAACTTGGATCGAATAAATTTAAGATAAATACCTGAAATCAGTATTTTTACCATCTCAGCGTCAGTAGCTTTTCCAAAACATCCACGGTCTAGAACTCATTTTAAATATCCACAACTTTACTGAATGCATGGATCAGTTCGTCCCTCACTTGCTCCAATGCGGTTCAATACAAAGACCAGATATCGGCTTATGTCTTGCTTGCTCTTTTGAACTCGATGTTCATGCGATGAAACAATTAGCTTCATGATAGTTTCGTCCACATTTCCGCATCGGTCTTGATGTCACGCCCTCATCGGAGTTGAACGGCGGCAAATAAAAGTTATAATGCCACTACAAGGGTACAGCATTTGCAGCTATCATCACTTTTCGCCTTTTTAATACAGGTTGAGAGACCCATCACTTGTTCAACAGTGGGCTACTTCATTCGGAGGCTTACGATTAATTTTGGGGCTGTGATCCCACTTCTGATGTCGGCGTTAAGCCAGGATTTACACACATAACTTCTTTTACAATGAAAATACAATACAATTCTATAAAACTTTAACATTACTTGTTTACAACAAAAAGCCACGCCTGAGTTATTCAGTGGTTTTTACACAATTAGCCATTTTGTGTTGGTTATAGCAACTACAACTTCTTTTATACAAACAAATGTAATTACTGCGAAACAATTCACAAAACATAGCTTAATATTCAAAATACATATTTTAGTGATTTTACATGACTCACATTTAATTTATTTTACATGAATTACTTTTAAGTAATATTAACTAACATTGTTATTATCCAGCCTAATAATAGATGGCGCCAACAACATCATTGCATAACAATTACAATACTTAATTAAATTATTAGTACTGTTAATTATAATATAAATTATTATTAATATTTATGCTTTATTCATATTTAATCATTTATACAGTCATTTGTGTTTTTAAACAATAATATAAACATTAAACATATTCTGAACATTTTCACATCAAAACAGTGTCTGCTAATTCTTAAATATGGTAGAATAACAGTTTTGTTGCTAATAATAAATAAATGTTAATATAGAATAAACTAATCTATATATTATTATGTTAATTATTGCCAACAGTGGCGTTTGCGCCCATAGATACTACTGGTTTGTTGGGTATAAATTTCATTGTAACATTTTTTTTAAATGTAACTGCTAGTATTACTGTTTACAAGAATTTTTTGGACAAACTTCCTTATGGATGATGCGGAGGGGTACCCTAACCGGGAAAAAACTTCTGTAACGTAAGATTTTTATTAGTAATGTACACAGTGTACCACTTAACTTTGTAATGAAGTACAAAAAATAAGATATTTTTTTATCATTCATTAACCACGATCTCAGAGCGTTCGTTTGCGCAATACACTAACTCTTATGCAAACAACCGTGAATGAAGTGTACCACAATAAGTTCGCACGTTACCGAATGACCGTGGGCTGTTGCCAGTTTTGTTATACCTCGAATAGAAATTAAATTAATATTTTTATAATAAGGAACTACGTTGCTATCCGGTGTCCCACGACACCACACATCATTTATTTAAATTCTTGAGGTCTCAAATATTGCAGTCGTCTTTGAAGTATACATACCTACTTGTAAGATCGTACAGGTGGATGGAGAATGTGTCCTGCAATGCTAAATCGCAATTGATTTACAACAAAGACGCTGTCGTCACATACTCCAGTAATGCTCGATAGCCCCCTTTGATAGAATACCACAATCGGTCATGCATTTCATGAATTACAGACCGGTCACCTCAGAACGGTAGTGTATCTTAGGTTGAATTGTCAGTGAACAAAATGTTTTAGTCTCAATTAACTATACGTTTATTTTAATAATATACGTTTTCGAATTTGAATTTTAATGTTTTATCAGGATTTTAGAAATTGCCCGTTAATTTTTTTGATTATATTTTATTGGTAACCGAACTCGCGGCCCATCAGGTGTTAGGTGACCGCCAGAGCTCATAGATTTGCTAAACAAATGAGATGGAAATATCGGTGGTATATAGCATGACAGCTGTTTCACCGGAACGCATCGCTGCCTTGCAGTAGAAATAGGCAGAATAGACAGTCTGGTCTATTCTGTCTGATCTTACACCCCTTATACACCTTACTTTGCTTATACTAAATTAGTTGTTTCAGCCCACTCACGTCCACTGCTGGGCATATGCCTCCACCAAAGCTCGCCATAATAACCGGTCTTGCGAAGCTTGCATCCAGCAGATTCCCGCAACTTTTAGCAGGTCGTTGGTTCATCTCGTGGGAAACCACGCTGCGATTTTCGGTACGCGGTTGCAACAACCATGATACAGAATAATTCGAATGGTTGCCTCGACGATCCAATAGTCGGGTGTCTCAGGGATGGCACCGCGAGTCTGGTTGTAGTGTTAACCCCGACTCAGACTGGGTTCTGACTCCGGTCGGCTAAGAAACTGCAAGGATACTCGATTGGTAGGGCCTTGAAAACATCCTTGGGCCTGCAGTCTGCTGCCAACATCTGCAGATGGTCAAGTTTCACATACCGCGAATACTGTTTAAGCGCGTACCTATTAGGTTCGGCACCTCGAATGAGGTTCGGCCCCCTTGCCCGAAAAAAAAGTATTCAAATCTTCACATAATAATAATAATATGGTCTTCGAATGTCCTATGTTCTACTGTATACCGTTCGAAACATTAAAACAAAGGTTTTTTATTGTCATAATTAAAGTCTAAGAGGTGAGATGCTTTATAAAAGTCAGTTCAGTTTACAACAATACCCCACATTAAACAATAGTAGTATTTAGCATTACCCAAATGCAGTGGTAACTATATAGAATAGTGCTCTTTGTATTGATTGTAGATCAATACAAAGAGCAAACGCCTCTTGTCATTTCCATTTTACTTAATCCCGTCATTATCTACAAGGAGAGCATTCGTCACGTAGTAGGCACTCGTACACACACCGGTCACATCCTAAGGGAGATGACGACATTCTTAAATTTTCATACCGCACTCATACAGTTAGACGTCGCGGGGAAAAGTGAATACAGAAAATGGGAAACAGAATTTTACGAACGCTGTTACGCTCAGAGAAATGTTTTTTTGTGTTTTTTTTTTAAGAGCTATTTTATGATTCGTATTGGATGGGTGCGACCTGAGAAATGACGAAGCGGTTGAGTTATCGTTACTTGATTATTTTGAGACTTCTGCGAATATCTCGCGCGTGTGGGTAGGTAGCTACGATTTTAGACGCCTGACGAGGCTAAAAATAAAACGACATTTGCTTTGACAGTTACAGCGCTAAAACTTTTTAATTATATATTGAAACGATATCATTATTTTGAATATGTTTTCTTGAACGAGATATTTTTACTGTGTATTTCGTTTCCGCTTCGAAGTACAACCTTATTAGTATCGGGTAGTTAGGAAGTGAATAAATAACAATAGAACTGAGAATAAAACTTTCTAAATGGACGCAATAATAATGCAGAAAATTAAAGAAAAAAATTGTAAATCTATGTATATATTAATACGTGAAGCAAAAACTTTGTACCGCTTTTTACGAAAACTGCGCGGACGGAGGAGTATGAAATTTCCCACACTTATAGAGAAGGAGTGCAGAATATTAATATTTTTTTTTAATTATGTATAAAAATACATACATTAAATAAATAAATAAAAACACTGCACACACATTTGAAGTCGTCGTGGCCTAAAGGATAAGACGTCCGGTGCATTCGTATCGAGCGATGCACCGGTGTTCGAATCCCGCAGGCGGGTACAAATTTTTCTAATAAAATACGTACTTAACAAATGTTCACGATTGACTTCCACGGTGAAGGAATAACATCGTGTAATAAAACTCAAACCCGCAAAATTATAATTTGCGTAATTACTGGTGGTAGGATCTCTTGTGAGTCCGCACGGGTAGGTACCACCGCCCCGCCTATTTCTGCCGTGAAGCAGTAATGCGCTTCGGTTTGAAGGGTGGAGCAGCCGTTGTGACAATACTGAGACCTTAGAACTATATCTCAAGGTGTGTGGCGCATTTACGTTGTAGATGTCTATGGGCTCCAGTAACCACTGAACACCAGGTGGGCTGTGAGCTCGTCCACACATCTAAGCAATAAACAAAAAAAAACACGCATGTATACGTACTATTTGTTTATTGTTAAACCTTTCTTATTGCTTCTTGCTCTCACTGCTTCTAATCGTATCTAACCATTAGATAAGTGGCGAATAAGTATCGCTTTATTTGAATCTACCACTCACACTAGTAGCTAGCTTATCAAGTTGTCCAGATTAACAGAGCCGTTAATTACGCAGTCACAGAGTTATTCGATTGGAAAAACATCAGGTCGACAGCCACTCTGTAGTCCAAAAATGGACTGAGCAGACTGCGTCAAAATTAAAATTCAATTAAATCATTTTTTTTTTATTCAACATAAATGAAAGTACACACTTTGTTGAACGTCAAAAAGAACTACCGCCAATTCAAAAAAACTAGCCTCCGTCCTGAGAAGAACTGGCAAGAAATTCAGCGGGCATCTCTTTTTCTTTAAACATTAAATAATTTTTTTTAATATTAATTTTTACAAGAGGTATTATAACGTAACAATTATTGCAATATTGAAATGCCCGTAGCGAGCAACTCATTCCCACCTTGTGCAATCTTCTAGCAAGCAGGAAGAGAACAGAAAAAATGTGATCGTGAGATCGAATAAAAAATAGAAACTGTGGAATGTGCGTTATTAATGTTTCAGTAGTAGTAAGCTTTTTGCGTGGTAGACAGCTACTTTGTTCGTAACAACTACGAGACAAAAAAAAACACAGATGACAACAAGTCAAGGTGAATTCCGAAGAAAAAAAAACAATAACTATCACGGCACAGCTTCATAACTTAGGCTTAAGTTCTTTTTTTTATTGCCCTTCTAGGGAGACGAGCATGCGGCCTACCTGATGGTGAGTGGTTACCGTCGCCCATGGACTTTAGCAATGCCAGGGGCAGAGCCAAGCCGCTGCCAACCACTTAATACTCTCCACAAGCCTCTTTTGAAGAAGGACGTCATAGCGCTCGGGAAACACCGTGGAGGGGAGCTCATTCCATAGCCGGATGGTACGTAGCAAAAAAGACCGCTGGAAACGCACTGTCGATGAATGCAGCGGTTCCAGGTAATATGGATGAACTCTGCTCTGGTGGTGGGAGGAGCGATGATAAAACGGAGATGAAGGGATCATCTCAAACAATTCCTCAGAGCACTCCCCATGGAACATACGGTACAAAATACAGAGGGAAACGAAGTCCCTCCGCAGACCCAGAGGCTTCAAACGATCCATGAGAAGGAACGAGCTTTTTCCGTTGTAGCCGAAAATAGATTAACCACTGAAAACTGGCTATAAAAAATATGTTGTCCAAAATTGAGAAACACTTATTGATAATTAAAAGCCTGTTAAAATTATTACAGTACAATTACAAACAATAACCATATCATTTAACAATATGATCGTCAACTATTCTTTACCGTGTTCAAAGTATACAACAACTTTATATGTAGTAATATTTCTCGTAGGCGAATAATGATAATATATTCGCAATAAACTACTAACACCGTTCTCTTTGAAGAATTAACTTTCGTGCAATGACTATAAACTATTGGGTAGGTCATCGACCCGAACCTTGTAGGCTTTGCAAAATATTGTGTCTGTATAATGGAAAATAGATTGAAGAACTTTGACCGCGGGCCTTTGTGGAGCTTTTATTATTGTACTTATTGTGGTTTCTTTTCGTATCTACACAAATATATAGAGCAGTAGAGTGAGTGACGCACAGCCTTGAATATTATGTTTAATCTATGGTACAGCCTAGACCATCATAAAAGTATGTCAGCGTATAATCTATGGCTCTAGATATTCTGACTTTAATATTGACTTTTTGGCGGGAACGCGAGGAGTGAAGTTGTGTGATTTGTTTTATTTTGTCTATTTAGTGTTTCTTCAGGTTTAAATGTGTAATAATGATGGTTTATTAACTGTTTAATATCTGTGAAAGTGCACAAATGTGGGAAAATGAAACAAAGCTGCTGGACGTAACTTCTCGGGTTCCTCCAAAAAGTCCACTGAAAAAATCTCAGTAAATGACCACCATTTTACTGCGATTATATTATTATTTCATCCCATATCATCTCATTTCATTAAATTTCATCCCAGTTGATTAATGTCTCAAATTAATCATCTTCATTTCATTTCACTCCATATTATCATTTTTCATAAAATTAAGAAAATAAAGTAAAATAAGACATAACTTAAAGGTCTTAGTTACCAGGTCATAAAATCTCTTAAAAAAAAAAAAGACTTTAATAACTAGCATCTAGACATTTACTTATTTAAAAAATAGTTTAGAATTATACTCAAAGTGTATAAAGAGTATAAAATAGGAAATTTTTGAAATTTTTATTTGTATTATATTATGAACCAGGATGGGTTTTGGCATGCTTTTTTTAGCTTGGTATGTGTGTTATGAAATCTTTGAAGGCCATTTTCAGCGACACCAAGACTAGAAAAATTGCTTTCCGTTGATAGGTAAGCTATTTTTCCAACCGAAGACAAGGTTTTTAAGAAACCGAAGACATCCGGCTTTGGAATGAACTCCCCTCGACGGTGTTTCCCGAGCGCTATGACATGTCCTTCTTCAAACGAGGCTTGCGGAGAGTACATAATGGTAGGCAGCGGCTTAGCTCCGCCCCTGGCATTGCTGACGTCCATGAGCGACGGTGACCACTTACCATCAGGCGGGCCGTATGCTCCTTTGCCTACAAAGGCAATTAAAAAAAAAAGGCTGTACAATAATTTTATAACTTCGCTTTATTATCCAGACCAATATGAAATTTAATTGTTAGTTCGGTTTGCTATTTAAATATGTTTTTTAGTATAAACTGTTTTTTAATGCCGTATAGGCAGACGAGCATACGGCCCACCTGATGGTGAGTGGTTACCGTCGCTCATGAACGTCAACAATGCCAGGGGCGGAGCTAAGCCGCTGCCTACCATTATGTATTCTCCGCAAGCCTCGTTTGAAGAAGGACATGTCGTAGCGCTCGGGAAACACCGTGCCACGTGTTTTAACTACACGTGATTTAAGTTATTTAACATTATGTTCGTAAATATCATTTTGATATTGATCTATTTATTTATTTTGACATTGAAATTGATTGATATTTCATTTGCTCAACTACGGAACAACTTAATTTAGTCGTTTATTTTCTTTAGTAAGGTCATTAAAGTTCACTGTTCTTAAAATATATAATAATAATAACAATAATACGATACGCCAGCTTTCTTTGTGACCGGAATGTTTTTTTTTTTACCTTTCTTATAATGATTATGTTACTTAAACTCAAAATTCAAATCTTAAGGTACTCAAACTTCACAGAATACAAGTCGCTATGAATAAATCCGAACAGCAGAAACGACTAATCTCTGGAAATCTTAGTCATTTTGTGTAACGGCCAATTCGAGTTTCATTAATATTCAACAGCAAGGATGATGGTTTAAGATCATGATTCAAATCGTAAGCCATTGGTTAATGTAACTCGTGTATTCTGCGAAGGGAAACATCTCTACTGAGGTTAAGGTTTAAATAAATACATATGTGACGTGGAAATACCGGAGGATGTGCACATGAAAACCCCCACACTTTAATGGTGGTAGACTATCCTCTGAGCCCGCAACAGCCAGATACCACCACATTGCCCTTTTTATTGCTTAAATGCGTGAACGAGCTCACAGCCCATCTGGTGTTAAGTGGTTACTGGAGCCCACAGACATGTACAACGTAAAGATGGGTATCTTGAGATATGAGTCCTAAGGTCTCAGTATAGTTACAACGGCTGCCCCGCCCTTCAAATCGAACCGCATTACTGCTTCACGGCAGAAATAGGCGGGGTGGTGGTACTTACCCGTGCGGACACACAAGCCTACCACCACCGCCACCACCACCACTACCACTATGCCTATTTCTGCCGCGAATCAGTAAAGCGTTTCAAGGCCGGGCCAGTCGTTATACTCTACAATCAAGACTTAGACTTCGCGTCTCAACGTGAGTAGTGGGATTTACGTTGCTGATGTCTATGGACGCCGATAACCATTTAGCCCTAGATGGGACGTGAGCCCAGCTAAGCCATAAAAAAGGAGCCCTTGTTCCGATATCATCTAAACTTGGATCCTTGGTGACCTTGGTTGTCTTTGTCTATGTCTATGTCTTAACAAATTTGTCATGGGTGTATTTATTTAGTACGCGACACAAAGTAAAATCTCAACTTAATGCCGTTGAAGACAAAAAAAAATCTTAGAATCTCTCAAGCTGAAAGATGGCATTTAATCTGCCAACTCAGTGTAGACAAAGAAAACAAATTGGCCCAATAATTTACAATAAGCAATTACCCTCGAATGTTTTTAAATAAATTTGAATGGCATTCTTTGTATCTATCTTGTCAATGTTAAGAATCTGTTGCGTTGTTGTCTTACTTCTTGTATTTATTTGTGTGCCGCTGAAGGTTATTACAAGGTGGAAGGATGTGATGGTGTTGCTGACGAGGATGTCGAAGATAGAGCGAAGTGGAGAAGTAAAGTAAGGAAAGCTGGACCCACCACCATGTGGGATAAATAGCTGGGAAGAGAGAGAGAGAGACAGAGAGAAAGAGAAGGTTATTTTGCCTCGATCGGCAGACAGCATATGCCGTAACCAGGAGGTGTCAATTCTTGAGGCTCAACGTACCTCTTGCTGAATGTAATGTTTTTGGCTACCATCTAACAGAGCGTGTTATCATTATACACGGATAATTAGTCTGGTGGTGGTAGGACCTCTTGTGAGTCCGCACCGGTAGGTACCACAACCCTGCCTATTTCTGCCGTGCAGCAGTAATGCGTTTCGGTTTGAAGGGTAGGGCAGCCGCTATAACTATACTTAAGACCTTAGAACTTATATCTGAAGGTGGGTGGCGCATTTACGTTGTAGATGTCTATGGGCCCCAGTAACCAGTTAACATCAGGTGGGCTGTGAGCTCGTTCACCCATCTAAGTAATAAAAAAAGTCAGTTCATGCTGTGGTCCTAGCTGAGACAGCGGTCATTACAATACATTTGAATCTTCAAGTCTATGCCTCAAGGTGAGTAGCAAGATCCAGATCCTTGTTACCTATCGTTTCCACCACTTAATACAGATGACCATGTCCACACTAGTTAAAAATATATATCTCATCAAAGTCTTACCTTCTTCCACTAAAGCAAATGAACGTCTAGCATCCAAGTATTCGATGTCCCATTACGGAGCTCCCACTTGGAAAGCAATAATCACATAATTAATTTTGTTTCTCGAGAGTCATCAAATTATTGAGGCGAAGATGTAATTCGCGTTACTTACGAACTTCGTTAATGAACGAGATCGTTAACTTGAATCTAATCAAGAGTCATCGTAATATGGATCGGTACGTATTCGCTTAAGAAATCGGAGGCCCTTTTGAGGTTATATGAGTAAGCCCTTAAATCGAAATAACTAAAATGCTTTTGCATCTGTATTATTTAGCAAATGGTCATGTGGTGGTAGTGGCAAAATTATGTCGATGCCATCTAAAATGCAATGGATGATCGAAAATTTGTGCATTATTTCAGTCGTTCTGTAATATATATATTATAATGGTAAAATCGTCAAATGCTACACAGAAAATTGTTATCAAATACTTTCTCCTCTTTTATCTAGGCAGGTCAATTTTCAGATCTCAAATATTAAGTGTATAATCTATGTTTCAGATACTTGAAAAATGACAGCTTTGGCCTAAAGGTATACCAGGCCATAAACTCAAAAAAAAAAAATTACAATTGTTAAAATATGATTAGAGTAGTTAGACCGACCTTCAAACCTCTAATGGATCTAAAAAAGCGTACATGAAAACAAAACTATTAAATTATTTCATTGCGCATTATCATATCATTTATTAGCGTTCACCAGTAAAATCACGATCGCAATCTAAAATTCAAACCACAGCGTTTTATTTTTCTTTTTTGTGTTATTTTGAATTACAAATAAGCCAGCCATTTCCTCTTGCGTTTGTTTACGAATTTTCATTTCCATTTACTTACATCGTTGGCCGATGTTAAATGTTTTGTAAGGTTACCATTACTTCATAAATCACTCAGAACAAAAGGAAGCTTCGGGCCGCGGATGAAATAAAATGCAAAGGGAGAATTTATCTTTTTTATATATATATTTTATTTTTTCTTCGCCGAGACTCGGAATTGCCTTTATCAGGAAGTCGATGGTTATTTTATTATTTCTCTCTGGGTTGCAGGGTTTGATGGTTTGATTAGTGCGGCCGTGTTTCCTTTTTTGTTTTTAGAAAAAAAAATGTAATGGTTGGTTTTTAATTAAGACCGTGGGTTCTTTTTGTTCATTTCTTTTTTTTTCTGCTTATGATTTTCTTTGTTTTATTAAATTCATTTTACTTTTATTAAGTAACGTATTATACCTAACGGGTTTGTGTAGTTTTTAAGATTCCTTTAATTTCACTAATAAATATTTTTTATTTAGCGCTTTTAATACGTAAACATTACAGTTTAAATCCGCAATTAATTTTAAGTTACAGTATTTGTTTTCTTGTTTTTTTTTGTATTTCTGTTCGTTGTGTTGTTCTGGGTATTATACGACCAACCGATCCTTGCTAAAAACGAAATCAAGAAATTAACATAAAAAATATAACGCCAATTAGAAGTGAGCTGACGACTTGATGAGTAGTAATAAATACATACATAGACAATTACTTTTAGTATGGATCGAAAAGAGAGTCGATCCAAGATCGAATAATAAACGGATTCACGAACCATCTATTGATTATATCTATAGAACCATCTAACCAGCTATGGGTCAATTTAGCGCCATATCTTATGTGCTGTTAGGTTACAAGCAATTAGCAGTAAATAATTAAGACCGATTATCAAATCGCATTCGATCTTTGAACTCCAAAAGGAATTAGTTTACTACTCGTAAGACGACAGGAGATGTATGTATTTAACAGCTTAAAAAGAGAATAATACCTTAGGGGTGTCTCTTGTTTTATTTTAACAAAACAAGTATCCTTACTTCTCCTTATGAAAAAAGTTTCCATAATCCACGCATACATCCTTAGGCTAAGAACAGAAACTTTTAAAAATTAAATGAGAAAAAATTGCGAGTTTGCGTCATTACTACGTTTAAGGGCACTTTGTCAGTATTAACGGCTTGGTACCAACATCCACCCTATTTCTGACGCGAAGTTGTTAGGCATAGGTTCAAAGTCCTTAAGTTATGGAAGTTATAGAATATACTTGAAACTTTAATAATAATAATAATAAAGGTATTAAGGGATGGGACGATCGAAATTTTTGGGTCATAGGCTTTTTTTTATTTTTTTTATTGCTTATATGGGTGGACGAGCTCACAGCCCACCTGGTGTTAAGTGGTTACTGGAGCCCATGGACATCCACAACGTAAATGCGCCACCCACCTTGAGATATAATTTTTAAGGTCTCAGTATAGTTACAACGGCTGCCCCACCCTTCGAACCGAAACGCATTACTGCTTCACGGCAGAAATAGGCAGGGCGGTGGTACCCACCCACGCGGTCTCACAAGAGGTCCTACCACCAGTCATATTGTTTCTGGCGGTTCTCGTTTTGCTAATAGCGAGTATTTGCATAGACATAGCAAAGTGGCTATGATTATCCATCAACAACTTGTTCTAAAATATGGTTTTGTCGATTCTACTTTCTCTAGCTGCCAACACTAACCTCAACCATTTCTTGAACATGGTAATGTTACGCTCTACTTTGACTGTCCTATTATCACGTACAGTCACCAATAAGCCTGATATTGTGATAATAAATCGCTCTGCGCGTCGAGATTACCATTCCACATTACATGAGTCTCGTGAAATTAGAAAAGGACAAATAAATAAAATATTTAAACCTGACCCACGAGACTACCGCCATGTGGCATGTTGATTTAACCATCACTGTTCCTATAGTTGTCAGTACACGGTTTTATAGCGAAAAGTTTCGACTAGCACCTTAAGAAACTTTCTCGTCTTCAGCTGGGTTAGGGGCCTGGTACAGGAAGCAGTTGTTCTTGATACGACCGTAACGTAAGGAGGTTTCCCATTTTGGAAACCTAACCACTAGTGGCTCGATTCGTAGCCACTGGCACCAGCGACAAACTATTTTTTGGGTTTTAGTCTTTAATCCTTTAAAAATTAATAATAATAATAATATTAAAAAAATATTACAAAAAAAATTAATGAAAATAACTCTAAAAAGGACAAAATATCGAAGCTTTTACTGGTGATAGGACCTCTTGTGAGTCCGCGCGGGTAGGTACGACTACCCTGCAAATTTCGGCCGTGAAGCAGTAATGCGTTTCGGTTTGAAGGGTGGGGCAGCCGTTGTAACTATACCTGAGGCCTTAGAAATTACTTATCAAGATGAGTGGCGCATTTACGCGTCTATGGGCTCCAGTAACCACTTAAAACCAGGTGGGCTGTGAGCTCGTCCACCCAACTAAGCCACAAAAAATAAAAAAAGGCTTGAAAAAGGTCACCGACTCAGCAACGCCAACAGTAAAGTACTGTTGTATCTGTATTTCGAGGCTGATCTTCCGCCGGCATCTGCGGACCGTCGTGCACGTGATGCTGTTCATCAGACCGATCAACCATTCATTCACCCTTCATGTCTCATAGACGCGAGCGAGTCTGCCCGTTGAAATGAAAAAACATCATCCAATAGTATAAATCCTTTACGATGGTGAGTGCCTCTTATTCAATAGGCAACGGGTTCGAAGCTACTCGCGCATATCTTTTTTTTTTTTTTTTGTCAGGAGGAAATCGCCGGACTTCCGCCCTTCCCTGGGGATGGAGGGCGGGGTATGTCGGAGTCGAACCGACTAAAACCTCCTGTCTCTCAACAACCAACGTCCAAACCTCGCATGAGACAAAACTCATGAAAAGGCAAAGGGGGGAAAGTGAAGCGTTTAGTGCGGAGCACATCTCTCCCATCACCCTCCTCCTCGGGACGCCGGACTGGTGGTCGTCGGCGCCACGACCACCAGCCCTCTCGGTCGGCAGGCTATCCGAAGCCCGTCTAGATGGCGCCGGTTAGAATGGTCTATCCTACGGAATACCCCGCTGGGTCAGAACCAGCGTGGGTTGAGGATAGCCGGCCTTCCATCACCCGGATGCTCATGCGTAAAACGCGTGCAGAGCAGCTTGCACGACGTCTTCTTAGGTCCCCCTCGCCGGTCCCCAGACCGACATAGGAGGGGGACCCGAAACACTTAGAGGGCCAGGGCTTGGGCGAGATGCGCCTCCCTGGCCCCCGCTCGACGGCGGCGGGCCTGTGCGTCTCTCACGCGCCCCGCCGCCTCCTTCTGCGAGATGGTGCACTCGCAGAAGTCGAGCATCGCCTTCCACGACTCGTCGTCACCGAGCATCGATGCCACAACACTCGGCAACGACAAGTCGTTTCCTATTTTTGCGACGAGGACACGGCGCCACCCCTCCCATGCGGGGCAGGCGAAGAGCGTGTGCTCCACCGTGTCCAAGTCGCAACCACAATGGTGGCACTCTGCCGTCGGCTCGGCTCCGATCCGGTGCAGGAACTCACCGAAGCAACCATGCCCAGTGAGCACCTGCGTGAGCCGGAAAGTGAGGCGTCCTCTGTCACGATTCACCCAATTCACAAGAACCGGGCGAATCGCCTCGACGGTCCTACGACCAGCCGAAGGATCGGCCAGCCGTCTGGACCATGACTCCAGCACGGACCGCCGAGATTGGGCCTTCCGCGCTCTGACCACACTGGGGCTGGGACGTGCCACGCCCCGGGAACGAAGGTCAGCCCGCCACTGATAGTCAGCGGCGAGCGCCTCCGCCTCCAGGACCCAAGGCGGCGTCCCAGCCAGTACACACGCCGCCTCGAAGGAGATGGTGCGATAGCCACGGATGACCCTGACCGCGATGGACTCGCGCATATCTACTATACATCACTACATCTATACTATGCATGCTCGTTATTACATATCTTGCATTTTATGTAATAATGTATTCTATCAAAATTGTCTTCAACTGTTCAACTCCAAAGACCGTATGATTTTTAATAGGGCTTGGAGAATGACGACATCAGAGATCTTGGCGTTGTCCAAATCCTCTATCTAGCTAAGGCTCACAAACTATGTGATGCATTTTTACCGCAAATTCCTTGTATACTAACAATGATAATGACTTTTGTTGATAGTTAAACCAATTCTAATAAAAATTCGAATCATTGAATAATGCAATTTTGTGTACAGCATCACAATGGTTTGGTACGTTTACTTCCTTGGGAAAATAATAGATAAAATAAATAAATGACAGTGGAAACTGCCTATAGCGTTATTAAAGTCCCCTCCCTCGCCTCTATTTTATCGCTGCCAATAACAAAAACGAAAGTAAGAAAAACTGCAATAATTCAATTGCACAGTGTAAAAGACTCGCAGTTGCTTGAGTTTTACACGCATTCTATTTAATTAGCTCCATAGATATGAACTATGTGATGAAGTAGTTAATACTACTATTACGGTTTAATCTTGCGTTTTTATCATCACTAGTGATCCCGCATTAGTCGAAATTCGACTATAAATAATTGGAATTGTAAGTTTGTACACTATTATGATTCTATTTTCAAAGACTTCTATAATCACAGATTTCGTCAAGGCTACACTATAGAAAAATATTAATAAAGACAAACAATATTTAATTTAATCTCAATTTGACCACAGACGTCAAGAACAAAAGTTTGACAATAAATAAATAGTATGAATGCGTGTGTGCGTCAAATACACGGTAGTGTGTGTAATGTTTTCTTTATTGATTTAATGTATCTATCTTTTATGCATTATTTAAAAAAAAATTATTAGTATTGTGCGCTTCTTCTCTATATTCTCTATAAGTGTGGAAAATTTCATACTACTCCGTCCACGTAATTTTCGAAAAAGGGATACAAAGTTTTTGCTTCACGTATTAATATTATATCAATTTGCAACGTTGCAAATGTCTATTTTACATTTTTCGTGAGCCAGTCGGTCGATGCGATAAAAGTAAGGAGATCTTTTGTTTCCACTTCACTCACACCGAAGTGTCGTTTCTTATTTGTACATTGATATCTGTTATTCTGAAAACAATGCCATAATATGGAATCGATTTGTCATGATGACGAACCTGGGAAGTGTTTAAGAGTATCCTTGCGTATTAAATACTGCAAGTTTCCTCATATAGGTTGTGGTCATCAGAGATATCTTAACTAAAGCATCGTGCTTTTAACTACTTTTGATTGTAACTATAATATAAACTCATAGTTTTCCTTCGGCTAAGTCAATTAAAACTGCCGTCCTTGATCACAAAAACTGTAATGTCTTTGAAGTGTCCGAAGTATTCAAATAAACCAAAAAAACAGGTTTTTAGTTAAGTTACTTCGTTGCGTAAATTTTAACGGTTAGTCCTTTGTTTTTAACTAAAAACAAAGGAAAGTTTTGAAGTCGTCGTGGCCTAACAGATAAGACGTCCGGTGCATTCGTGTTGAGCGATGCACCGGTGTTCGAATCCCGCAGGCGGGTACCAATTTTTCTAATGAAATACGTACTCAACAAATGTTCACGATTTACTTCCACGGTGAAGGAATAACATCGTGTAATAAAAATGAAACCCGCAAAATTATAATTTGCGTAATTACTGGTGGTAGGACCTCTTGTGAGTCCGCGCGGGCAGGTACCACCGCCCTGCCTATTTCTGCCGTGAAGCAATAATGCGTTTCAGTTTGAAGGGTGGGGCAGCCGTTGTAACTTACTTGAGACCTTGGAACTTATATCTCAAGATGGGTGGAGCATTTACGTTGTGGATGTCTATGGGCTCCAGTAACCACTTAACACCAAGTGGACTGTGAGCTCGTTCACCTATCTAAGCAATAAAAAAAAATAAAAAAACTAACATTCATGTAGCTATCAACAAACTGTTAATATACATAATAATATATTATTATGTAGTAGTAGTTGTTAATAAAATGTAACCTATTTAATTCTTTTCAAAGACAACAACAATGTAAATGCCACCATTCACCTTGATACATGAATCCTATGTTTCAAAGTCAAAAAAAAAAACTCGACATATTTTTGAAAGAAAGTTCTAGTAACAACGTTAAGGGCTTGACATTCTAGATGTTACATACACTAGATCCTATGCATCATCTGAACAGTAACTATGGATATTGTAATTCTAAACAAATACATAATAATATATTTATGTAATTTATTCTTGTGGACCCTTCATTACAGCAGGGGAGACGTCTTATGGGAGAAAAGCGCATAGAATTTGTACGAACGGCGACTCGGGTACATAATTTAGAACCGCAATATATTGATTGTACTATTAGTTGCTTTTTATGTTATGTTCCTTCGTGGACGTGTACTGAATTTTCAAATGAGTTATTTGTAAGAATCTTAAAATTCTCGTTATGTTCGACGCATTGTATCTAATCCCAGCATAGACTGTGATTTGTCCGTTTATTCAGAGTCAGTAGGAAATACATAATATGGTATAGCTTACGTTATACAATTAAATTGAGGAGCAAAATCGTCTAGACATTCAAAAAAAGCAAATCTTATTTAAAGTCTAAAGTAAAATCTATATCTATATCTATATCTATATCTATATCTATATTTGTATCTGTATCTGTATCTATTAAATTAAATTCTTAAAAACATTAAAAACGCTCTACGCCCCTTTTAGTGCCACGTAAACTTATTTGTTCATATAGAAAATAATATTATACTTTTCGATATCCGTGCAGTAAATTCGAACTTTAGAAACGCGAATCCTTTACTAACGACTGGAACTGCGCCCGGTGAAGATAAGCAATGCAGGAATAGTACAGACGAACATCAGTTACCGGCTTGAAGCGGCTAAGCTTTTATAATGTTCGGTACTTAGAATTCATATTTCGAAATATATCTTGAATGTATTCGATTCGATTTTGTATTTTTTCTGAGCTACTTTGAGGTTTTGTATTCGAAATAAGAGTTTGCTAATACATAATATTGCTACTGGAATACCCAAAAATATGTGTTATTTTTTACCGAACTTTCATTCAAAAACACCTTTCAGCATTACCCTCCATGATAACAACGACAGATATCGATAGAGAAAGACAACAATAGAACGATCAATAACATCAAAACTCTCTGGATCCTCAAGGAAAGAAAAAGAGAGCGAACATATTTAAAAAAAACAGTCGATTCACACTTTCCTAGTGATGAAAATTCACATATTTTTTTAATTCTAAAGCATCTTATCGTAAGGTAACAACATGGTTGTAGCATTATAAATATTGCGCCATTTACGTGACGAATTCAATTTTTTTTTATTCAACCACCTATTACCATTCTTCAATTTTAGTAGACACTTTCTGATTGAAGTACAGTCCAGTATAATCATATTCCTATACCTATTGTAACTTTTTCTATTCAGTGCTATTCTCATATCTCACTTTTTTTTAAACCTATAATTTAATGCCTTCGTAAAGGCGATGGTATTCTCGCTATGGTGATCATGGACCTTATTGGTGGTAGGACGTCTTCTGAACCCGTACGGAAGGTACTCATCTATTTCTACCCTGCAACAGTAAAACATTCCTGTTTGAAGGGTGGGACAACTGTTTTAATCTAGGGTTAGACTTAGAACAACTCACGTCTCAAGATGGGTTTTTGGTATTCACGTTGTTAATGTCTACGGGCTCCGTTAACCATCTACCACCAGCTGGGCTGTGAGCGCGTTCACCAATCTAAGCAATAACAAAAAAAATATGTGCCAGATGATACCATTATCATTGATGGTTGATGATTGCAATGAATTACACTGTACTCATATTATTATACAAGAAAACACGGTTGGTTATGTTTTCCCGCCACGGTAAACTGGACTGCTACTTATAATACTTTTCTATTCGTAATAATAATTACTTTACTTGGTTAGGAAATTTTAAACTTATATTAAGTAATATTTGGCAATATCTACCGTAATGTACTAATGCATTCCGTTTCTATTGCCTATATCCATTTGAAATTATGAGTTTGACTGCGACCATTATATCCATAAGTCCCATCTACGACATTCAAATACAAACTCAAATCGTATTGAAAGTGAAGTAAGAAAATTAAATAAACAGTTTTCGAAGTTTATTCTAAATTCAGTACACTTGCACCCGTAACTTTTCTATTTTCCTCTGTACTGGAATAAATCTCCTGTAGACATTCGGTTCGTCGCTCAGATTACGCGCGCTCAGCCGCTTCTAGCCGGTTACTGATGTCCGTCCGTTCTTAGATCCGACTTCGGAATGCTTTTTAAAATGTCCTGTTTGTAGTTGCATTCAAGAAATGGTAATAAGAAATTGAGTTTGACTTTACATAATGGTGAATCGTGCGAGAGAAAGTGATAGATAAGAGTGGTCACGACCCTCAGTATTGAGGAATACGACCCAAGGAGGAGGATACATGACGGCATCACTGAATATGACTATTAAAAAAAATTGTGGCTGGTCGAGTGTGCTTTATTTGTTCGCAGTTACTACTATTCTACTATATTAATTATACAATATTTTTTAAAAAAATATAAAAATACATTTTTTTAAAAACACAATGAGAAACCTCCTCACAATATGCGCAGTATCGAGGATAAAAATGCCTTCTGCATCAGGCCCCTAACCCAGCTTGATAACAAAAGTTTCGTAAGGTGTTGATCGAAAGCTTTAGCTATCAAACCGTGCACCTACCTACCTATTGGAACAATGGTGGTTGAATCAGTATGCCACATGGTGGTAGTCTCGTGGGCCAGGTGTAAATATATTATTAATTGGCCTTCTCTGCCTTCACGAGGTTCTCATCATGAGGAATGGTGACATCAACCAATACTGCTCGACGCGCAGACCGATCTATTATCACAATATCAAGCTTATCGGCAACAATATACCTATCCGTAATAATAGATCGGTCCCAGTAGAGCGTAACATGACCATTTGCAAGAACTTGTTGAGGTTGGTATTGGTAATAAGGTACAGCAGAATCAAAAAAACCATATTTCAGAGGAAGTTGTTGATGAATAATCTTCCACTTGGTTATGTCTATGCAAGTACTCGCCATTATCAAAATGAGAACAGCCAGAAATAATATATCTAATAGACTCTTGAACAAATGTCGACCGTCCCATCCTTTAGTATATACTTCCGGTAATTCGTTATGATAACTTCGTCTAAAATTACAAAAATAAAACCTTCAGTTTTCCCAAAAATTATTACTATTATTGGTGGAAAATTTCATACTCCTCCGTCCGCGCAATTTTCGTAAAAAAGGATACAAAGTTTTTGCTTCACGTATTAATATATAGATTTATGTGACGTCCAAGAAGATTTGATACCTTAGGATTATTCCACAGAAAAAGCGCACCATCAAATAAATAAGATTAAAAATAATCAGTTAATTAAGTTTATGTGAATCATCTTCTAATACTCCAATATACATTAAAACATCTTTTAAACGAATTCGAAGTACCGCTACGAAAATTCACAATTCTGGTCATAAATTAATGAATACAATTTTAGAACTTTAGTTTCAATGAATATTAATGAAATGCGGACGAGGCTACGGTAAGTGCACTATCTTGTTGTGACGCCAACGAAACGAATAATCGAAGTAAACGGACGACTGAAAACTGCTCGAGTGAAGTAATTGTGGGTATCACGTTGATGACACCGCATTATATCCCACTTATTATGAAAAAGCAAAAATTTACAGAAAGAGACTAAAGATATCACTTTGGAAAAATAAGTCAGTAAGGAAGTCTTACCACTGAAATATAGTCATACATTTCCAATCTTTTAGAAGTGCATTTGATTTTCAGGCACATTCTAAGATTCGGGAGATACAGTCTTCATAATTACGGACGATATTTTGTAATTTTATGAAAGATAAATAAATGTTAGTAAGCGTCAGTAGCAATAACAACAGATTAAGCCCTTAAAGCAAATTTAATCAGGTCTACGACTCGCATATACCGAAACACCGATCCTGTGGACCGAATGGTAAACACGTCATTACGGATCCTTCCGATCCATTACCGGTGCTTTTAGGTACCTCAAGCATCGGTCACCATCTCGCTAAACCTTGCGACGAAGGACTCGACGAGTAAATTAACCCAAAGACGCAGCCCGCTGAGTTTCTCAGTGTTCTTCTCAGTGGGTTGCGTTTCCGATCCGGTGGTACATTCTGCGAAACACTGCTCTTGCTAGGGCCAGTGTTAGGAAACTTCCCAGTTTGAGCCCCGTGAGCTCACCTCCACGTCAAGGAGAAGCTGAAAAAGCCCCTCAAAGCTAACAGCGTAGATAGGAAAAAAAAGAAAAACCGAAACACTGATATTTATCAGTTGCAATCTGATTATTTTCGTGCTTCGCCGCCTGCAAGTGAGTAATGCAATACAAATGAGGTTGTGATATTATATCTCAAAGTGGGGGCGGTATTCAGGGGGTAAAGTTTTTGTGAAATTCCATAATTATTTAATAAAAAACAAATAAGATCTTTAATTTTTTTTAATTCTTATTAGATCTATTTGTACTTTATCAATTTCCATTTATCATTTTTCGTGCGCTCTGCAATATGTCCTAAAAGAGAAACTTTTACGGCAGGCGCGGCTTCAATTCCGAAAGCTTTGACAGTATTGACAGCTGTCACTCAATCATACCCTTTGTTGTTTAGATTTGTCCTTCATCAAACAAGCCTGGGGTGGCCTTCATTTTGAACTGCACTCGGGCACCAGATGCAAATATGCATAGTATAATAATAATAATCTTTGTTGCTTAATTTTCTCTATCCCTTTTCCTAAATCCTATCTTGTGTCCCAAGATAAGCTTTAAAGAAGTCTACGTCCTTTAAAAGCTTAATTTAAAGTACTACTAAAGCCTCTAACACAGTCACACCAATGAGAGTAACTGCCAAAGCGAATACGTCCAGACCTCATTTGCATTCTGTACACATCGTGTTTTGAAAACATCGGCCACTCCACGAGACATCGGCTATCAATTTTCCATTAATATCTTTAAAAGAGAAAACTTTAGCAACATTTTTTCGGTTTTCGGGGATAAATTTTGTATCCTTTATTTTAAATCGATTTCAATTTGCAAATATATTAAACATAGCTCGCGTTTGTAGCCTTTTAGTCCTTAACATACTTGATAAATCTACGTTCTCAGAACTTACTGTTTTACTGGTGACAGGGCGTTTTGTGAGCCCGCACGGGTACCGCACTGGCACCACCACCCTGCCTATTTTCGGCAGTAAAGCAGTAATGCGTTTTGGGTTTGAAGGGTGGGGCAACCGTTGTACTGTGAAACTGAGACTTAGAACTTATGTCTCAAAGTGGTTGGTGATATTTACATTGTTTACGTCAAGGGGCTCTGGTCACTAATTAAGATCAAGTGGGGCGGGTTAACCCCTGTAAGCAATAAAAAATAATAATCAAACATATAATTATTATATCTGAGAGCCAAATTATGTATGCATGACATATTAAGTAGTGACTGTTGCGAATAGTTCATGCACTTAATAAGATAGGTAGTGAGTTTTTAGAATTGAGAACTTTTAAACGCATCTGATATATATATATTTTTTATTGCCCTTGTAGGTAGACGAGCATACGGCCCATCTGATGGTGAGTGGTTACCGTCGCCCATGGACTTCAGCAATGCCAGGGGCAGAGCCAAGCCGCTGCTTACCGCTGAATACTCTCCACAAGCCTCGTTTGAAGAAAGACATGTCATAGCGCTCGGGAAACACCGTGGAGGGGAGCTCATTCCATAGCCGGATGGTACGTGGCAAAAAATACCTCTGGAAACGCACTGTAGATGAACGCAGTGGCTCCAGGTAGTATGGATGAACTCTACTCCGGTGGCGGGCGGTGCGATGGTAAAAACGAGATGTCGGTATCATCTCGAACAATTACTCAAAGCACTTCGGAATTTGTTAATCGATAGGAAATACTAACTACGTATTGAATTCCAATATCTATTCAAAGCAAAGCGTTTAGTTTATTAAACCTTAAATCCAACGTTTCTAGGCTTCCCTTCTGTAATAAAATGTCAACAAATATAATTACGGGGCGAAGATAAGAGTATTTCAAAGTAAAAAAAAAACCGGGATTTTTATTAGAAATGCGAAAAAGTAAGGCTTTTTCTTTTGTTATATTGCGCGTACACTATATTCTGTTCTAATAAAATAGTCAAAATACCATTTATTTGTTTTTTACTATACTGTTCAAATAGTCCAATTATCACTTTTATATGATTTTTAAATCAAGTAAAATAATCTTATTGATAATTTAAAGGAAATTGTGGAGCTTTAGAGTTGAAATTATAAACAAAAAATGCGTTACCATCAGTACCTAATACGTTGTAATCAGTAGTTTTATAATTTTTAAGGTAAAATAATTTCTCGCCAATAGTGAGTAGCTGTGGTACTCATCTAAATTTATCCGTGGATCAATGGTCGCAAATATAATCCTTGAATTACAAAGGCAGTGTCTACAAAGCGGATTCACACCGAATCTCCATAAATTTCTTAATTAGAATCACCTTCCCTATATAAGACACTATTTTAAAATTGTCTAAATTAATCAGTACTAATTAATTATCTATAAAAAATACATTATAATTTATTTTCGGTCAAAGATCGAAAACTACATCATAATTATTATTATGAATTTATTTTATTATTATTTTTACTGATTTTTTTCTTCTCAATGTGACCATTACGTTATAATATATACTATATATATTATATATAATAATATCATAATTATTACTTTGACTACTATTCCTATGAGGTCGCCTAAATGGTAACTGCGCTTCTAAAATTCAAAAAATACTTCTTAATCCGGGTTCTCATTTGACGTCACCTCTGCATAGCATGCATTGTTTTCCAGTGTGAACACACGTTACCTCCCTTTGGAAGTAATCTTCTAATAGATTTTACCTGTAAGGATTTCAATAACAAGAGCTCACCAATCTAATACGGATGAGTGAACTTCTTGCGGCTTGTAAAAGGGTATTTTTCCTTTAAAAGGGTTAGAAACGTATCGAATATTAAGAAAATAAGATCGTCCGAATCCTTGGACGGATTTTTGTGTAGTACTTGGTTCTTTCTTAAAAAATGTAGGAGAAATGTTCTTTTATAAGAGAAGCAATAGGATTTGAAAGGGTATTAAATTAGTATATGCCAAAATAGTAATACTACTCAGGTTTCGTTCTCTTAACGTCGCGACATACATGCATGTCAAAATAGCATCTTAATCTTTTTTTTATTGCTTAGATGGGTGGATGAGCTCACAGCCCACCTGGTGTTAAGCGGTTACTGGAGCCCATAGACATCTATGACGTAAATGCGTCACCCACCTAGAGATATAAGTTCTAAGGTCTCAGTATAGTTACAACGGCTGCCCCACCCTTCAAACTGAAACGCATTACTGCTTCACGGCGGAAATAGCCAGGGTGGCGGGACGTACCCGTGCAGACTCACAAGAGGTCCTACCACCAGGAATTACGCAAAATAATTTCGCGAGTTTGATTTCTTGAATCTTTAAAATGCCTCAAGTAATTCGTCCTGTACTACTAAAAACAGAATTTTCTATTTTCTATATGCGCTGCAAGCTAACGTTCATCAATTATTATATATAATTGGAAGCCGAGATATCTTTTATGTTGAGAACCGTAACGTTTAAATCTGGACCAAGCCACGCTTCTAATATTCCTGAGTTAGTCTGTTGTCTAAGATGTCCGGTGCTATAATATCGGATGACGTGACCATGCCGGGATATGAATCTTATAGTAAATTCTAATCTATCTAAGTTAAGATGAAAGCACATATTTGAATAATCATGTAATAAAAAGCGATGCTATAAAAAAAACATAATTCTCAGTAAGGTACCATAATTAATATGATTTCGCATATTTACCTACCACAGAAACTACCATCCTGTGTATCTCTGTTACAAAGCAGTCATTCTGATTTTCTATCTTTTCTTAAACTAAATAAGAAATTATTTGGATCTCATGCCTATTAAAGTATCACAATGTTAACACCAATGGATTTTAGACTATATCCACGCCTATTTAACACAAATTAGCCCAAGAACGCTTCTGCAAAAAAAATCATTGTATTAACATGCTAATGTAATTTTCGTCTGATATATATGGACATAGTTCAAATAAATCCTTAGGGAAGATAATTTTCTTTTGCATAAGGTGCGCAAATAAATTACATCACATCTATAAAATAAATTATCTTTAATGAATTATAATCATAGCATAACTTTATGTCTTACCTGCCTAAGCATATTATATATTACATATATGCAATACTTTTTTATTATGCTTTTAAATACTAGGCTGCACTAAAAGTATCGGGAATGGAATATTTCCACTGTTCCTGTCATATTAAAATATTTTTAATTGAAAACTCCTTGGTTTTAAAAATCGAATACCATTTCTTTATTTAAAAAAAGATTCTCGGTCTTGTCACGAGGTTTTGTCAAACTTGTTTAGTCGTTGAGAAAATGGAATTGACTCGAGAAAATTCAAGAGCGATGATTTATTATGACTTTCGAAGTGGTTTAACACAAAAAAAGTGTGTTGACTGGATGATTTCTGCATTTGGTGATGAAGCTCCATCCAAAACCACAATTTATCGCTGGTTTGCTGAGTTTCAACGTGGACGTGTCAAGCTCAGTGATGATCCCCGTCAAGGTTGTCCGAAAACTGCAGTCATCCTAGAAAACGTTGATGCTGTGCGTAAGCTGATGGAGGAAGATCGACATGTGACATACCGCGAAATTCAGGCAACTTTAGACATTGGCATGAGTCAAATACAAATAATCTTGCATGAACAATTAGCTCTGTGAAGAGCAAAAAGCGGCTCGCGTTACTTGGTGCGTCAGAACTCTCGAAAGATTCCACGCAGGATCCTCAAATGCTGTATACAACATTGTATCAGGTGACGAATCCTGGATATACGCGTACGAACCCGAAACAAAAAACCAGTCACGAGTTTGGGTGTTCGAAAATGAGTTAAAGCCAACAAAAATTGTTCGTTCACGGAGTTTTGCAAAAAAAATGGTGGCCACGTTTGTCTCCAAAACCGGCCATGTTACGACTATTCCTCTTGAGGGACAAAGAACGGTTAATGCAGAATGGTATGCTAGCATTTGTTTGCCACAGGTCGTTTCTGAACTCCGTAAAGAGAACTGCAACCGCCGCATCATCCTCCATCACGACAATGCGAGTTCTCACACCGCGCACAGAACAAAAGAGTTTTTAGAGCAAGAAAACATAGAATTAAGTATTAGGCCATCCGCCGTACAGCCCCGACCTAAGCCCTAATGATTTCTATACTTTCCCTAAAATAAAGAATAAATTGCGTGGACAGAGATTTTCATCACCTGAAGAAGCTGTGGACGCCTACAAAACGGCCATTTTGGAGACCCCAACTTCCGAATGGAATGGTTGCTTCAATGATTGATTCCATCGTATGGAAAAATGTGTCAAATTTCGCGGAGAATACTTCGAAAAGCAATAAATACATTTTTAAATAGTAATGTTGTGTCACTTCGTTAATTCCCGAAATTTTCAGTGCCGCCCTCGTATGTATTGAAATAGTAAAAGTATATTACACGTATATTACAATTAATAATAGGCTGGGGAAAAAGATTCTTCGCATTTTTTAAGTATATTCACAACATTTTTTAATATATAATAGTTTATTTACATTTAACTAAAGTATGTAGGTAGCATTTTCTTCGATAATTTTTGTAGTAAAATTTTAAAATGTATCGAATTTCTTCATTAGATTCACTCATCTTGACAGTACGAAAAATAAATAAAAATCACACATTTTCCTAATTTGAATTTGGAATAATCTTTTTTAAAATATAAACTTTTAATGATACCAAAACCAGCCAGATACAAATAGTATAGCCAAAGAGATTTTATTACAAGTTCATAAATACTATAATGCGAAAAGGCTTTTTCCCCAACTTATTATATAATAATATATAAAAATGTGGTATTTTTAGCATCCTTCTTTATTTACAGCTCTCTATGATTTTATTTCGGTACAGAGTATGTACATTGAAATGCTTTAAGCTATTCGATGTATATTCCTGTCTATAGGCAAGATTCTATTTTAAATCAAGTAGATTATGGTGGACGTTAATCAGAAAGCTGAAAAGATTGATTAAGATTTTCATTATCTTCAAGACTGTTTTGGTGTATCAGTGATTTCTATGGAAAATTCCTCCTAGTCCTCTTTGGTCACCGACGGTCCTGAGCATTGGTAACGCCAAAGGTACAAAGGTGTAGCTAAGCTGCTGCTATTATCTACGGTTAAAGCTTTTTATCAAATTTCCCTTCAATAAAATCTAAGTAAGTTTTTTCACAATACAATTTGTCAATAAAAAAAAATGTGTGGTGTCGTGGGACACCGGATAGGAACGAAGTTCCTTATTATGAAAATATTAATTTAAAGTTCTATTCGAGGTATAAAAGAAAAAAAAAAATTCGGGTATACATTTTTACTGTGATTTTTTTATTGATAAAAATAAAAATAATCGCAAGTGTCGACAGTAACAGCGACATCTGTTGATAACAAACTAAATAGAAAAAATCTTACGTTACGGACGTTTTTTCCTGGTTAGGGTACCCCTCCGCATCGTCCCATAAGGAACTTCGTGCCAAAAATCAACTAAGTATTTCACTCTATAAAACTTAAGCTAATAAAATCTTTACATCAACACATAAACCACAAAATGTTAACAAAATCTAATTATCATACATAAAACAAAGTCAGCAGTGTGTTTGAAAAGTTCCAGAACAACGAAGGCACTGTAATGGCTTACATCCATTATGTTAAAAGCACTAGTGTTAGCACAGTGAGTAATGCAGTATTACCTCATTTTTCTTGGTCCGTTTCAAGGAAGCCGGTTTTATAGTAGGAGTCGCTTTTAGTCCCCGGATATTGGTAAATCATTTGTGGCGTATGAACACAGAATAGCTGGGCTATTGACGATTTTAATGGCTCGAATGTGTTTTGTTGTTAGATAAACATATTAATAAATATACCGTAATGTATTAGTCTTCTTCTTCTTCGTCGCTTTCTTCATTGCTGAAGGTCGTGTCCCTGAAACTTGACCGTTAGTATTAGTAGTTAGTAGAATATTATATGTGAAAGGTAAATCACATAGCTGACTGCTCTATGCTTTGAAAAACTAATATACGTACTCTAATCAGTATCAAATATAAGATAAGTAAAAATCATTCGAATGAAATCTTCATTCCGAATTTCCCGCCGCATTCGAACCGGCAATCAAAAACACCAGGGCTTATCAAGAATAATAAGCTTTACATTAATATTAACGAACCCCGGGGATAAAAGTCCAATTGGGTTCCGAATAAGAAGAATTCCTTTCATCATTAGAAGAGGAATAAGACGAATGCAATTATAACAACCGAATTCCTCCGAGGCTATAAATATCAATCTATCTGATGCGAAAACGACACTCGAACTCCAGGATCGAACCTGTAATCTTTCAATTACAAATTCAAGTCCCATCCGTTCCAATTAAGTTTTATATTGATCTGGGAATATCGAATGCGGATCTGTGACTTTTATTTTATACTAGACGTTTCCCGCGGTTGCACGCCGGCGTTAAAAAGTGCGAACCAGAAAAAAAATTATATACCTTTCGTTTTTTTTTGGATAATTTGGATTATATAAAATGTGTGTATCACTGGTCTACTTACTGCGGTCCGGTCTGATCTACAGAGCTGCCATTCGATTTGTAAATCGGTTGTAACGTAAAATCATTAACTCTCTCGTATTTGTTTTAACAGATACACATGTATATCCAGCGTTGTTCATACATATATGAACTATTTTAATAAAAAAGTCATACATATTGACCTGGTCTATAATCTTAATGCAAATTTTCGTTTCGTTTTTTGACAATGAGTAACAAACAAACACAGTTTTCACATTTATAATATTAGGATAATTTTTCGAATTCAAAGGGGCTTCATGATGATAGCAGGGAATGTGAAAGCAGAAAAACGATTAATATTTTTTTTTTTTTTTTTTTTATTGCTTAGCTGTGTGGACGATCTCACAGCCCACCTGATGTTAAGTGGTTACTGGAGCCCATAGACATCTACAACGTAAATGCGCCACACACCTTGAGATATAGTTCTAAGGTCTCAGTGTAGTCACAACGGCTGCCCCACCCTTCAAACCGAAACGCATTACTGCTTCACGGCAGAAATAGGCGGGGCGGTGGTACCTACCCGTGCGGACTCACAAGAGGTCCTACCACCAGTAATTACGCAAATTATAATTTTGCGGGTTTCATTTTTATTACACGATGTTATTCCTTCACCGTGGAAGTCAATCGTGAACATTTGTTGAGTACGTATTTCATTAGAAAAATTGGTACCCGCCTGCGGGATTCGAACACCGGTGCATCGCTTCAACACGAATGCACCGGACGTCTTATCCGTTAGGCCACGACGACCACAGATTGGTGTTTTATGTTTATCAACGTCACTCACTGCTTTTTTATCAGCTCCATCTGGAATTGGAATAACGATTACTCTTTACATTGGAACGTACAATTTCTTCCGACTGATACAGTCAAGCAGTGGTAACAATTTCACACTTGGAAGTATTCAGAGTATCTCATTCGAGAGTTAGGTGCGAAAATAGCATGACGATTAATAATGAAAGCGCCATACAAGTCACACACACACACGCACGCGCGCGCACGCATGCACGCACAGCATTAGACACAACCAGTCCAATACTATCAATCATATCATCATTACAGGACATTACAAAAATATTTTTTGTTGTTGTACATAACTTGTTACTGGACCCCATAGACAACATAACTCCAATCCGTCCATCCGTCTTGAGACATACGATACGCCTTGAGATATAATATAAGATGAAGTCTCAATTGTATTGCAGAAGTAGACAGTATAAGGGAACTTTCCATTTGGGTACAATATTAGTAAATGCAGGTAGGTAAGACACCATTTAGTGTCTGGGCGTTTGTCATCTTCGGCCACCGATTCCCACAGCTCTCGCTGGCTCCTAGAAGCAGGAACCTCGTGGGAGCTTTGCCCAGCCCGAAAAATAAACAAAAGATTGACCATCACAGATATTGCAACTACAGTACTTCGAGAGCGCTACTGGTCATTCTTCAACGAACTCCTTAGCCTTAGTAGAATCATCAACAGAATCTTAAATAGATTTAATACCACAAGCTTCATAAATATTTTCTCTTACCCATATTTTGAATGACAACACAAAATGCCTTTAGATTTGACTTGTCTTGGCTTGTCTAAAAATAATGTTTCAATATCTTTTAATGAAATTCCCTTTGATTTTTGCATAGACGTTTTATTGTACCTTCAAATATTAATCAAAATATATTCTTTAGTTTAGGATTAAGATAATTAAGCCGGAATTTCTATTTGGATTAGAACGGATTAACTAAGCTTTGATTCAAAAATTAAAATATAATTGTAGTAACTAGTGGTCCTTCGGTAGTCGAAATTCAACTATAATTAAATGAAATTATAAGTTTTTACACTATTATGATTCTATTGTCAAAGACTTTTTTACTATATAATCACAGATTTCACCAAGACTACACTTTAGACAAATATTAATAAAGACAAACAATATTAATCTATTGTCAATTTGACCAGACCTTAAACAATAACAAAAGCTTGACAATAAACAAATATTATGCATGCGTGTGTGTGTCAAATACATGGTAGTGTGTCTAATGTTTTTTTTTATTGATTTAATGTATTTTTTATGCATAATTTAAGAAAATATAAACATTCTGCACTCCTTCCCTATATTCTTTATAAGTGTGGGAAATTTCATACTCCTCCGTCCGGGCAATTGCCGTAAAAAGGGATGCAAAATTTTAGCTTCACTTATTAATATTATAGATATTGACATTTATGCCCGTCAAAATCCAGAAAGGTCTTTCTTCGAGAAATACATATCTGCAAGTTCTTGTTCACATCCCTGCGATTCAGTCTCAGACATGTGACATTGTACGGCGCTAGACTGCATTCAAGTGGCTTTTTAACATCAAAGGCTGCGGAGGCTTTGAGGGCGCCGTATCTCCACAACGCGGCGACGATTTCATAGTACCTTCACTATACTAGGCCCGGAATACGCGTCCAAAAGGATAAAATGCGCTGAAACCGCAACGCGAGCTTTGAAACTGGTACGTAATTTTATAAGTACTTACCTCTGAGATGTATATAATCAAAGCTACTTACACATTTATAGCGTAGCTCAAACATTGGGCATTTACCAAAATGCTATATGATTACGTACCGAACACGTTTTTCCAAGGACTTTTATGCCGAATGCGCAGCATGGAAAGCTTTGCACAGTTGCAGATGACAATTTCAAGACAAGGTGAGTTCGCACCGGTCGTTTACCTTTTAATGTACTTGAAATTTCGACTGCACTTGAATGATCTTGAATGGATTATAATATGTATGCCACCGTTCGCATACATATTTTATTATAATCCATATTTACCTTATTGATTTTAGTATTTGCTATTGAGTTTACAATTGCATTAACATGTCCTAGTTATAGCTACAACAAAGTAGGCAAAAGGCTAACAACACCTTGACTGTGCCCCTAACATTGCTGACGTCCATGGGCAATAGTATCCATTCACCATCAGGTGGGCTGTCTGTCTACAGAGGTAGTAAAGTGGCCTAGTGTAACTTTACTAGTTTAACACGCTATAGCAGTTGCTGGGTTTTTGAGCATTGAAACTTTTTTTGGTAATTAATACCGTGTTTTCATGAAGTGATTCGAATATTAATAAGCTCTCGAGCTTTCTGAGCTCAGGTACATAGATTAGTACAGCCGTGCTGCCTATTTCTACTGCGAATATATCACGTACACCGGCTTAAAATAGCACTATTAGGATGAAATAATAGGATAGTCTCTTATTATAAAAACAATGCCACTGAAATCTCAACCTTCGCTCAAGGAACTAGAATTATATTTTAAAGAATATAACAAATAAAATAAGAGCTACTACTCCTACGTATTGGAAATTAAATTCAGTTCTTAAATGCTATACAAAAGGTATTCCAAAGGCAGCTTCCTCTTCCGATCGTCTTATATCACTTGCCCGAGGCACCTCGTCTATACTTAGATAGAGACTTGCATCTAATACTTTCTTTTGTAGAACTTTGACGTTAAAACCTTAGAGCCGGATCATCTTTTCGCTAAAATCACTTTATACGGATTCGTAGTTTTTCTAAGATATTTTTCTTGGAATCTCGCCATCTAAACTATAACTTTTCGATCAATTATTGAACGAAATGTTATCAAGATATCTCTGTTTTAAATAGGTAAATACAACTCAATTCCGTATCATTTTCTTCTCGGTTTTTCAATAGTATTTCAGAAGTTAAAGAGAAAAAAATGGTCAATCAGATCTCTACCCGCTCATCCCACCAGGTCCGAAACGACAACGCTCGACCTTATACGATCTCTAAGCTGCCAGAACTAGGGTTGGATAATTTGAGTTATCTGCCGTACTCACCAGATCTGACGTCGATAGACTTTCACTTTGGAAAAAAATGTATAATGTCTTTACAGGGCAACAATTCAATACCCAAGATGCAGTAGAAAATTGAAATCTTTCTTAACTCCCATAAACTTGACTTCAAGTTGAGCATTGAAAAATTACAACTGGTAGAGATGCCTCGATACCTTGGGTGCATATTTCGATTGATAGAAATAAATTAACAAAAAATGACTTCTACTTTCTGTCTAATAAAAGCCAACTTTATAGTTAAGGACCTAATATAACACTGCATTGTCTAACATCTATTTAAGTACACGCAACCGAACTCCCGGGTAGAGCTGACTTTCATAAAGTTTCCAGCTCCCACCAGTACCATTAATTAATCATTCAAGCAACGAAGAGGTCAATTAGAAAATGAAGAAAATCCTGTTCTAATAATTTAACATACCTACCTACTTATAATTTTCGCTACAATTATCTTATATGGTGAGCGTTACGCTAAAACCGCCTAGCTACCCGTTGCTCAACTCCCTTCCTTTCTAATGCATGACAATAAACACAAGATAGAGAGTGACAGTGAATACTCGGAGACTATAGACCCTTCAGTAGCATACGTCATCAAAACGAAGTTCCTGATAATCCCATGCGGTTTTATATCACAAGAAAGTAGTTAAGCGAACTCAAAATTGTTCCTCAGCCTTATTTATTGTTTCCCAACGATATGTCAACGTCTTCATTAATCATTTTGTCACCTCGCAAATCAGAGATTGAGCAATACAAATCCGGCTTTACTTCAATCCAGTACACGAACTATCTGGATGTATAGAACAAGCCATTTGAAGCTTTACTGCTTCGAAATAGAGAAGACGGTGCAAAACTGCGACAGCAAAAAGCGGCTTTAAAGCTCCCAGTGATGTATTGATGAAACAAGAATTTGTTTCGGATACTTTTTTTTCGAATGAGAAAGTAATCCAAATTGAATTCTGTGTTGCAAATCAATTTACAATCGCTTGATGGTTTTTTTTGAGTTTTACTTTTATATTCACTTTTAATTTTGGGATTTGAAATAATTTTACATGACAGAGCGTTAGAAAGTGTAATTTACCTAACGTGACCAAACATATATTATTTATTACCGAACGGGCTAATTTATCAAAACTGTCACTGTATCCAACACGGTACAAACACACCAAAAGGTCAAACTTTGATCCCCGGGCCTTATATTTTGTGAGTATATTTTAATGTTTCAGACGTGATCACATTCAAGGTGTGCTGACCTCCTTAAGGATGTTGACTTATTCGACCGCCACGGGGCAACGCAAAGCCTGAAACTGTCTTGTCGGATCCCCCGGATTCACTCTCGGTGCTTTTAGGCCTCTCAAGCACCGGTCACCGTCCTCGTCAAACTCGTCGAGTACAACGAAGAGTTCGACAAGCAAAGTAACCCATAGACACAGCCCACTGAGTTTCTCGCCGGATCTTCTGTGGGTCGCGATTCCGATCCGATAGTAGACTCTGCGTCGCAACTGCTCTATTACTATCAGTGTGGAACATTCTCCAACTCCGTGAATCTACTCAAAATGATTCCAGGTTTCACTAAAGGTGCATTACAGGGAGCTGTGTGCTTGTTTTGTGCTGTATGTCACTTGTGTGTTTTCAACAAAAGATCCCAACTTCGAGCAATATAGGCCCTTGAAAATTTACTCCACTATGACATGTCGTTGTAGGATTGTTGTTTGTTTTCCTACTTATTCGTTGGTAGCCTAAGGGGCTATTTCAGCTACGTTCGGATGGGTAAATGAGCTCAAAGGCTCAATTTGTTAACATTAGCTCTAGCAAGAGTAGAATCTACCACCGGATACGAATCACGACCCACTGAGAAGATCTAATGCAAAACGCAGTGGTGTCTATGGGAAGTCTTGTAAAATTAAATAACAGTTTAAAAGACTATCGATTTTACGGAATTTACGGAAACACAAGCTCAAAGTAGAAAAAGAGTGTGAAGATATAGTATTATGTTACGAAGCAACAGTAAATTAATATTGCAAGCAAAGGCTATAACAAAAATGCAAGCGTCTCATTTCAGGTCGACCAGCCGATTGAAGTTAAAAAGTCGTCGTGGCCTAACGGATAAGACGTCGGTGCATTCGTGTTAAGCGATGCACCGGTGTTCGAATCTCAGGCGGGTACCAATTTTTCTAATGAAATATGTACTCAACAAATGTTCACGATTGACTTCCACGGTGAAAGAATAACATCGTGTAATAATAATGAAACCCCCAAAATTATAATTTGCGTAATTACTGGTGGTAGGGCCTCTTGTGAGTCCGCGCGCGTGGGTACCACCACCCTGCCTATTACTGCCGTGAAGCAGTAATGCGTTTCGGATTGAAGGGTGGGGCAGCCGTTGTAACTATACTTGAGACCTTAGAACTTATATCTCAAGATGGGTGGCGCATTTACGTTGTGGATGTCTATGGGCTCTAGTAACCACTTAACACCAGGTGGGCTGTGAGCTCGTCCACCCATCTGAACAATAAAAAATAAAATAAAATAAAGTTCGCTAAAAGCGCGTATAATTTTCGCGGCCAAACCAGACCTGCTTACTTGCAAGTTTCTAAACAGAAATTTGGATCGTTTGTCCGTTCAACGTACAAATAATAAATATAATTATTAGTTTCTATTTCTACGTTTCATAATCTATGTAACATGTTATAACAGTGATATTTAGTCAATCATTTATCGCATGCTACAGAATAACATCCGAATGGTCCATCCCTCTGAGAAACTTCGCGAACCATCGAGGCATATGGGCAAATGTTTCAAACTAAGCTTTCTCGTGAATTAACGGTCATCCTTCCATTAAACTTTCAGTATTATACGGTAGTATTAGACACAATCACATAATTTTCAGAAAAGTTTCTTCAAAGATATGATTTGGACTGAATGGGTGGATTTTAAATTAGAATTATTCAAAATAATCTCTTGATTTTACTACTAATAGAACATTTCGTCAATTTCCACGGACCCGTTCTACCATCCTTTTATTTTATTTTGGTCAGGAGGAAATCGCCGGACTTCTGCCCTCCACTGGGGATGCCAGGCGGGGCATGTCAGAGTCGAACCGACTAAAAACCTCCTGTCGGTCAACAACCCACGTCCGAAGCTCGCATGAGACATAACTTATGAAAAGGCAAAGAGGAGAAAGTGAAGCGTTTAGTGTGGAGCACATCTCTCCAATCACCCTCCCTCCCTCCCTCGGGACGCCGGACCGGCGGTCGTCGGCGCTACGACTACCAGCCCTCTCGATCGGCAGGCTATCCGAAGTCCACCTAGATGGCGCCGGTTAGAATGGGTGCACTACCATCCTGCCCATTTTTTTGCTTGAAACAAACATTTCGGTTTCAGTAGCAGTGCATTCATTATACAATAAAATTGAGGCTTGGGTGACTTATTTCAAGATGACTCGTGATGTGAGTACTTATAGACTTTGGTAGCCACTTATTATAAAACAGGAAAAAAATACTTACATTTTAAACTTTGTCCATTATTTAAATTTAATATCAGTCTTGATATTATGCTATCCTTGGATACTACACAATATTCAGCTTAGTCTAGCTGTTATAATTAATGTATGTGAAATTTCGAACGGGTGGGAAATTATGGCGGCCATATTTTAGACAGCAGTGGGCTGTGTACAGTCGCTCGCTCAACTGTTATGTTGGTTAGTTCTTTTAAATTATTTGAGCAGATGAGCTTACAGGGCCCCCTTGAGTTGAGTTGCCAGGATAATGTGAGTATCTTTGACCAAACTTCAACTACTTATTATGTCGAGATTGTGATAGATCCTTTAATTAGTATTATATAATAATAAAACCATTGAACATTTATGACATAATATTCTGTCAATTTTTTTTTAATCTAATTCTAAAAACATAGGTAATTTATTTGGGAAAGTATCTTAACAAAAGCCACTAAAGATTTTAGGTTCAGTTTTTTAAATATAATATTGAATTTACTCAATATTCAATGCCCTATATTTTCAAAGCTGTTTCAGGTATGTTCGCATTAGATGGACATTTTATAATTGCTAAGACACTAAATCCTCAAACTTTGGGAGCCTACATCAAAACTTTGACATGAAAACTAAATTGTTTTGGAGTTGTTTTAGTTCCAACAAAGTATTTTACCGAATTTCCCACTAAAATTTTGTGTACAATAAATTTTCAAAATGAATTTATAAACATACTCACAGCGTACATACTCTTAATATATCTATTTATGCAAAATTTAACAATGAAACCTCATGTAGAGAATTGGTTTTCAAAAAAATTATAAACACTGATTTATTATAGAATATTTCACAAATAAACACAGATATAAAAAGTATTTCCGACCGACTACGTTTTATGTTTTAGATAAATTCTGGTCACACTAAATCTATAGCTATTCAATTGGTATTTAGATTTGCAAATTAATTATAAAATGAAAATCAATTTCTACATTATTCTCTTTTTGAGTTCAGAAAGCCCATTATACCTAAGACCATTGTCCAAAGCTACATTTCAAAGTACACGACAGCTGAAGTCGACTTATATTCACAATCCGATTCTCAGACAATTAAATTATAAATCTCCTTACAATATGAAATACAAATTGGACAAATTTAATAATAAAGAGTTTCTCTTAATATTTTGTATCTTTTATATAATATAACTACCGCTATGCCCTCTTGCTTTTATTACTTTGTTTTAACGGACAATATTGTTTTCGACTAGTCACTAGAAATGTTCAACAAATTTAAATAGACTAAATTTAACCGGATAGTTACGTGCACGATTGCACACTCCAGTTAATCAGTAATTTATATCTATTACGTATAGTCTAGTTTTATTTAGGTTAAAGCCTACTTAGTGTTAATTGTTAAAGTTTCGCACGGCAGGGGTAAGTATGTTAGGAATGGCGGAAGCTTTTAAAGCTCTGATTCTGTTTCTGTTGATGCTGTTTGAAAATAAAAACTAAATTTAGAGATTCTATTCATCAAAATGAACTTTGGTGCAACGGTATATTTTATGGTGCTGTATTTGAAGAGATAGATTTATTTAATAGTATTAAATACAAAAACATACTATTAAATTTTTGAGTCTCATAACTATTCTTCTTACTGTTGAATTCAGTCAGAACTATCATTAGTCACCAGTGACCTGTAAAATCTGAAACAAACGATCTGTCAAAATAGAAAAACTAAAAGACAATCAAAATCTACTAACGTTTAATACGATACTAGTGAAATATCTAAATCAAATACATCGACTGTCGTCTACTGAAGAGGGATACCCACTTCGCGTTTGCTATCTCGGGACGTTGCTCTGAATAGCGTGAGTAATGTGAAACTAAAGTATTTACACTGTATCCATGGTCTCCGGGAAGCAGTTAATAACAAAGAGACTAAAAACTTACATCTCCTATTGCTGTAGATAAGGCAATACCACGTAAAACTACTGACTGTAGAGTCACGCATGATCTAAGTTTTACTTACATTGCAAACAGAATGTACTTACTATATGCAGTGTATAAATATACTTTGCAATGCTCCGTGTACTACAAGTACTGTTCAAGTGCTTTATCGCTGTTTTTTCGCGTCGAGTTTTTCTTTGAAGATACAAGAGCCACTTATTAGGATGGAGTCTTCCTAAAACGTGAGAAGAGTCTGAGCCCTCGAGTGACATCAAGGGTTGCAATAGAATTGATAAGCTTGAACGTGGTGTTAAAAAAATAAGTCTTTGTTTGATCTTGGACTTGATCACACTAGTCTGCACAATCCGTGCTCATGAAGTGCTTAGTTTAAGTTTGCCATATAGCTTTCCAAATTTCTGTCTTCCTGATCTGACCTTTTGAAGTGAAGCCTTTATAGCACTGTTTCGTGATAAGCTGCTGCGGAGTAAAATAATTGTTAGATGTGGAATTAGCGGGTACTTTAATTAGTATTGATTTAGATGGTTGTACGGCCTTACCCGCCTTTTGAAGTCGAATATTTACAGGAAACTTCAATCGGGAATCTATTGACGTAACAACGTTGGCTTCCCTCCCACTTTGGAACCAAAGGTCAAAGTCTCAGTTTTCAAACAATTCAGTACTTCTTTGCATAAATAAGAACAATTATTTGATATATAATACCTGCTATTTATTCAAAGTGGAACACATTTTCAGCACGTACTTTCTGTTGTAAAAAGCGGTAGCTACCGGCAGGATTCGAGTAGCAGCATTGCTTGATGCGAATACACTTGGCCATAATCATTAAAATACCTATTTATTGAAAGTAACTACTATAATTATTTTTTAGTTGTACAAATAGGTAGAAAATTTTCAAAAATATTACCTACCATTCAGAACACCTTCAGACGTTGCTTTGATGTAGTTGAGTGGCCCTCGACAACTCTGTCTGGCGGAGTCGACGTTTCTCCCCTCGTCAGGACAACACATCAAACGCTCGAATTCTCCTTTACACCTTGTAGGAGGCAGTTACGCGCAGGGTGCGCGCTTTGAAGATTCTGTAGGTGCCAATTTATATGGTGCGTAATATGCGTATGTGCATTTCTTTATGTATGAGTGAAAACCATTTTTTTTTTATAGCTTAGATAAGTGGACGAGGCTTTTAAGTGGTCACTGGAGCCCATAGACATCTACAACGTAAATGCGCCACCCACCTTGAGATATAAGTTCTAAGGTCTCAAGTATAGTTACAACGGCTGCCCCACCCTTCAAACCGAAACGCATTACTGCTTCACGGCCGAAATAGGCAGGGTGGTGGTATCCACCCACGCGGACTCACAAGAGGTCCTACCACCAGTAATTACGCAAATTATAATTTTGCAGGTTTGATTTTTATTACACGATGTTATTCCTTCACCGTGGAAGTCAATCGTGAACATTTGTTGAGTACGTAATTCATTAGAAAAATTGGTAACCGCCAGGGATTCGAACACAGGTGCATCGCTCAACACGAATGCACCGGACGTCTTATCTCTTAGGCCACGACGACTTCAAAGATAGAATATAAAAAAATTATTAAGTTTCTACTCTAACTAACGGGCTAACCCCCGGCGCCCTCTGGTACCCGGGCCGGAGGGTGTGAAATCTGCTACCGAAGACGGCATAGAAGTGGCAACCCAGGCTTCTATGCCAGTAAATGCTACTGGTCAAAAGAAGTTAGTTCAGCAGGCATTCCATCCTAGCCTCTTTTTAAATCGGCCAAGAAGTTCGTCCCTAGGAAGTCTTTCGAACCAAGCGTCTGCTAAAGAAAAATGTAGTCAAAGCTCTGAGGACTCTGCCGAAACGCTAAGAGATACCACATGCCCACCACCATGGCAAAGAGTTCCTGTAAGCAGAGGTGTCAAAAGAAAGAAAACATCTTACGGTCCAGTCCCAGAATCTGTGATAACCTCAAATAAATTTAGTGGTCTTCAAATTGATCTAACAGACGAAGACTCTGAAACTACCACGGTTAAAAAAACAAGTAAACCGCCCCCAATTATTCTATATGGGGTCGACGACATTAACAAACTTACTGAAATGCTAGAAACTGTCGCGGACGTGACAGAGTTCACATTCAAGATCACTAATCGAAACCAACTAAGGATGAACTGTGTTAACATGGATGTGTATAAAAGAATCCTTACCCTAGTGAGAGAAAAGGGGCTAATAGGCCACACTTTCAATCGAAAGGATGAAAGATGCCTCAGAATTGTTATACGGAACTTACACCCTTCTACACCCATTGACATTATCAAAGAAGAAGTAGAAGCCACCGGAAATATTGTTAAGGGAGAAATAATTAATGCGAAATTCGGCCCCGAAAAGAAGCCTACTTCCACCTTTTTCGTGAATCTCTTGCCCGGCCCAAACAATAAAGCTGCTAAAGACCTTAAATTTATATACCATCAGTCTGTTGTTATCGAAGACCCGAGGAAAAGAAGGTCTATAATCCAATGTCACAGATGCCAGCAATACGGGCACTCTAAGAATTACTGTATGCGACCTCCTCGTTGTGTTAAATGCGGCCAATCCCATAAGACCTCCGATTGCGATAAAAAAGACCGTAATACACCTGCGCTTTGTGCACTCTGTAGTGGACCACATCCAGCCAACTATAAAGGATGCGAGGTATACAGAGAAATCCTTGCACGAAGGATGAAGCCGCCAACAACTAAAAGAAAGATCCTTGAAAATTCACCATCCACTAAAGGGGAGCAATTTAAGTCTGCATACCCAAGACAAAGAACCCAAATACACAACACATATGCGGAAGCCATAAGATCTAACAGCATACAACAGACTGATGACTCTCCTGATTTGCAGCCACCGGTCTCTTCACCAATAGAACAATTACTTCTCAAACAAACAGAGAAATACGACCTTATCCTACAACAAATGAGCGCATTAATGATGCTCATAAATAAACTCATTAATAAGATCTCAAAATGACTTCATTAAGAATAGCTACGTGGAACATTAACGGCCTCGCCCCTAATAAGAACGAAGCGGAACTACTTATGACTCAGCATAATTTAGACGTGCTGCTAATCTCCGAGGCTCACTGTACCGCGTCCTCTAGTATAAAATTCAAAAACTATGTGTGTTACGTCACTACTCACCCTGATGGTACTGGACATGCAGGAACAGCAATAATAGTACGAAAATCCATTAAACACCACCCAATGCCTGGCTACAAAACCGATCACATTCAAGCCACTACAATACTAATTGAAGACAAAAGTGGTTGTTTTAACTTGTCAGCAATATATTGTCCGCCAAAGCATAAAATCATGGGGGATATGTTCATAGATTTCTTCCAAAGTCTCGGAAATCGCTTTGTCGTGGGTGGAGACTGGAACGCAAAATGCACTTACTGGGGCTCGAGACTAACGACCACAAGAGGACGACAGTTGAAGCTCTGTGTGGATGATTGCAACTTAACCACAGTTTCAACTGGGGAACCGACTTACTGGCCCTCAGACCCAAACAAAATTCCAGACCTATTGGACTTCTTTATTTTGAAAGGGTTTTCAACACACTATATCAAATCTGAGTCGTGCTATGACAGCTCCACAGACCACACTCCAGTCCTACTAAATTTGAGTACAATGGTGATAGAATATACGACACCTGAAAAATTGAGTAATAAAAGCACTGACTGGAACTCGTTCAGGGAAACCCTTGATGAAAAAATTGACCTGAAAGTAGCTCTGAAAACACCTGATGATATTGAAAATGCGACTAGATACATAACTAATCTGATCCAAGAAGCATGCTGGGTGTCCACGCCTGAAGAAGAGTCTGCAAAAACTCGTATAAACTATCCATTGGAAGTCAGAAAGGCGGTACTGGAAAAGAGGAGGCTTAGAAGAGTCTGGCACCAAAGCAGATTAGAAGCAGACAAGAAAGCGCTGTATAGGAGTGCGGTTCAACTAAAAGAAATACTGAACAATTGGCACAATAAAACGTTGGAGGATCGTCTCGTGACACTAACAGCCACTGCAGCAACTAATTACTCGTTGTGGAAATTCACCAAGAATTATAGCAGACCTCAGTCATTCAAACCTCCGATAAAAACCATGAATGGTTGGGCGCGAACATCTCAAGAAAAAGCAAACGCATTCGCTCAACATCTTGAATCAGTTTTTAAACCAAATGCTGACATAGATTTAGTACATGAGGAACATATCAATGAAATTCTGCTACAAGACTTCCAAATGCTACCCCCACAGCGGCCAGTCACAGTACGCGAAGTTTGGAGAGTTATATCAAAACTACAGGATAAAAAGGCTCCCGGATATGATCTTATAACCAAGGAGATATTAAAACAAATTCCAAGGAAGGTGGTAGTGTTCCTGACTTCACTCTATAATAGCATACTAAGAGTCCAGTATTTTCCAATGGCCTGGAAAGTATCTCACATAATTATGATTCACAAGATGGGCAAACCACCCAATGAAGTATCCTCATACCGACCTATAAGCTTGCTGCCAATACTTTCCAAAGTTTTCGAGAAGCTCTTGAAAGGTAGACTTGTCCCAATCCTCAATGACGAAAAAATCATTCCTGATCATCAATTTGGGTTTAGACGAAATCATGGCACGGTCGAACAAGTTCACAGAGTCTGTGAAAAAATACGCAAAAGCTTGGAAGAAAAACTCTACTGCTCCTCGGCGTTTCTAGATATACAGCAGGCCTTTGATAAAGTTTGGCATAAAGGCCTCCTGTATAAATTAAAGGCAGCGCTACCTCATCAGTATTATTGTCTGCTAAAATCGTATCTCGCAGACAGAATATTCCAGGTGAAAGAAGGGGATTCTTTGTCACGATTCTGCGATATCTCAGCAGGTGTACCACAGGGATCAGTCCTGGGACCAGTATTATATACTATATACACAGCTGACCTACCTGAGGTTAATGATGTTACCACTGCAACATTCGCCGATGATACTGCAATATTGGCGAGTCACACGGATCGTTTTGTAGCATCACAGAGATTGCAAAAAGGTCTTGATAAAATATCCACATGGCTACACAAGTGGCGAATAAGAGCCAGTGCAAACAAGTCGGTACATGTTACATTCACATTGCGAAAAGGTGATTGTCCACCTGTCCATGTTAATAACGCTATATTGCCTCATCAAGACAGTGTAAGATACCTGGGAATGCACTTGGACCGCCGCCTAACATGGAAACACCACATTCAAACTAAGAGACAGGAACTAAACATCCGATACAAAAATCTCCATTGGCTGTTGGGACGTAACAGCAAGCTGAGTGTTGACAACAAACTTTTAATTTACAAAGTTATCCTTAAGCCAGTTTGGCTGTACGGAATCGAATTATGGGGTAGCGCCTGCAATTCGAATATCAGTATTATACAAAGAATGCAAAACTGTATCTTGCGCTCCATAAGTGGTGTTCCGTGGTTGGTCACAAACACTGAAATACACAAAGAACTAGGGATGCCTACAATAATGCAGGAAATCGTAAAATTTAAACAAAAACACCACGAAAGACTGGAAAAGCACCCAAACAATCTGGCTGCCGCCTTGAAAAAACGAAGTTACGGTAAACGGCTCAAGAGAAAAGACGTCATATAGTTCAATGACAAATCTTAAATTTAGAGTAGATGGCTCGCTGGAGTCACGCTCTTACTGACTTAGAAAATTTCAACTCATCTAATAAAAGTACTGGATACTGATTGTAGATTTAAAAAAAAAAAAAAAAAAAAAAAAAAAAAAAAAAAAAAAAAAAAAAAAAAAAAAAAAAAAAAAAAAAAAAAAAAAAAAAGTTTCTACTCAATAAACACGAAATCAAACTCAATTATAAAACACACAACTAACCGTGCAATTAAAGCCGCGACACCCTCTGTGTGACATTCCGCGGCATATCTCCAATTATCGTTCTAAACAACGTGGGATTAATTAAATTATATTGTGAACGAATCGGTACCGAAAAGGGGACGTCTATGCGGGACATATGTGTAGTGTTGATTTCATTTTTAGTTATTGCTAAGGCCGAGAGATGAACTCAACGCCCACCTTGCGTTAAATATGCACCTGAGCCCATGGACATCAACCACGTAAATTCCATCAGCCACCTTGAGACATGCGTTCTTTAGTTTTTACGGTAGCACGGCAGCCCCACCCTTCAAACCGAAACGCATAACTGCTTCACGGTAGAAATAAGTAGGGTAGGGTAGTGGTACCTACCCGTGCGGGCTTATAAAACGCCTTACCACCGTTAAAACTCGTCTTGGCATTTTATTAAAATCTTTACATTTTAGTGAAAACCACCTACCCTCCTCTGTGAGCTGTGGACTGGGCTCCGGTCCGGTCTGGGGTAGGGCGCCAGCTGTGAGCGGCAGTTTTTAGTGAGGTTCAACTCCCACATACCCCACCCACTGCGCGGATGGGGATCCGGCGATTTTCACTTGTGGAAAAAAACACCCTCCTCTATGATTGTCGTTCAGTATATAGAAACATTAGCTCATTAAAACTACCCAAGTGACATCTACCGTATGTTTTTGATAAATAAATTTTCGCAAACGACCACAAAAACTGTTCACGGTTACAACTCAAAATGTCATTTGACATTGAAACATTAATTTCAAGTACTAGTTTGTTATTTTCATTAAAATATATTTTAGATTGATTTACTAAAACCCTTCGCAGATGTCTCATTGTCATTGTTGCAGAATGTCGCTAAGTCTCTCGTTCTTCGTGATAGCTTCTGAAGAAGAATTTGTGAAGATGAAAGTGAACGCGAGATAAATTATTCCAAGTTGATAGAAGTCAGTTTTCTGCGGTGTCAGGGTGTATAAATAAAAATAAATTACAGAAATACATATTATACATACATACACATAACCCGTTTCGCTTTTCACGAATGGCATATTTTCCCCTGGGCATGCGATGTTTACTTGATATATTCGTCTGCTAACAGGAAATTTTCGATTTTCTATTCTATTTTATTTATTTATTACGCCGTCGGGCGAATCAGCTGATGAACCAGCTGAGATCTGACGCTTCCTGACCATAGACGACCATACCATAGACATCAAAATGTCAATGCCGACACCTACCACCTTAAGATATGGAGTCTCAAGTCTCAAACAGGCCGTCCCATACTTCAAACAGGAACGCATAATATGCAGAACGATGGTAATTATCCATGCAGACCTACAGAACCTCTTTGTTAGGAGTAAAATTAACCCAATGCTACGCCGGTAAGAGTGACGCCATCTGTCGTAGAATAGTAGATGCGAATATCAAAAGAACTAGTAAAATCGAGAATGCTCAAGAAGTGCAACGCCACCTATTATCAAATAGCGGAAACACATATCGAAACAACTGGCCTGGCCGGGAGTGTTCAATAATTGTAGAGATATCGTAACGACTACAAAAGCATTGCTGATATGACACGAAGACAGTTAATAATCGGATCTACACGAGGCGAAACAGCGAACGAACCACTCGAGGCGAAGCGGAAGAAGTGAATTACGAATTTTAAAGTGTTCTAAGTTTTAAATAGAGGTTTCATTTTTACTTCGGTGGAAGTTTTATCCATCCCAAATCCCAGCGCGTAACACCAGTAAAATTAACCCGAAAAATGCTTGAACACAATCTATTTATTTAAACAGTGTAAAAGTTGAGAAACTTATTCTGAAAAATGTTATTTAAATGCACAATTTAGTTTCAAAAGTCTTTTGTCTTACTCGTGCTTACCGTAAACATTAAGGTGTGAATAAGATCGAGCTACTTGAAGATGGAGACTATAGATTTAGAGATAATAAACAGGAGCGCTTTGTGAACTGCCAAATTGGTTTTTGCACGCTTATCGAAGCGGGTTCAGTGAGTTCCAATTCGAGATTGAGTGTTTTTGTGCAAAACAGGAAGCCCGTTTCCTAATGTTATTCAATTTGTTTCCGCAAATAAATACTACCTACGTTAATCATCAATATTCTAATAATTTTATGAATATAAAAAAAAAAAACATTTTTATAATTTTTGCCCCGGAATAGGCGTCTTTCAGGTTTAGTAAGGGGTGCCATTCGCGCTATTCTATTAGCTCAAGTAGTCACTTTAGATCAGATGAGTCGTGAGCTAGTTTACACATCCACATAAAACTAATCAAAAAAATCTTGCACTGTCGTAACCAAAAACAGGTTTATTTTTAAATCAAGTCGAAATTTCTATTATAATAATAATAATAAGCCCATTTTATTTCCAAAACACAAATAGAAAAAAACACCTTATCAAATAAAAATTACAAAATTTAATTACGAAATTTCTATTACTTGCCTACAATAAGCCAAGACGGAAATCTCTATTTCAAATTACACAAAAATATTATCTTTAAATATCCATAGTAAATAGATTGCCCTCACTGCAAACTTAATTAGTGAACGCCTATCAAAATAGCCAAAGGTCCGACCCTTCCAATTCACTATAGGATTTCTGTAGAATATTCTACCAAATAAATATGTTAAGGAGTTCTTGATTTATGATCTTCATAAATGCGGTTTGTCTAGCCTCTGTTGTATGATTAAACGATTGAGGAATCCAAAGTGTCTTCATTAAATTTTGAAGGCTTATTAGGTACTAGGCTCATCCTTTCACTTCAGATGTACTAATTTAAATTCACCCACGACATGTTGCAGCTCACGAAGAAAATCTTCGCAAAAATCAAGCTGACACCCGGTTTTATGAGACTTTAAAAATCTAAATAACAAAAGCAGTTTCATATTTTATTATTGCGTTAATTTTACATCACTGAATAAATGCACACTAAATAATTTAACGACCGTCTGGTGTAGTGGTAAGTGACATGGTCACTACACAAGGGGGTCGCGGGTTCGAATCCCGCCAAGGAAAGATATTTGTATGATAAATATAAATGTCTTTTCCAGGGTTATGGATGTATATTAAATATATGTATGTGTATAATAAAAATCTTAAATTTATTTCCGTTATCTGGTACCTGTAACACAAGTTCTTTACGAACTTATCACGGGTCCAGTTACAGTGGCGTGATTGTTTTTAAAAAAAAAAAAAAATGCATTCGCTGCGAAACGTGGGCTTAAAGTCTCAGTTTGTACAACGGCTGTGTCACCCTTCAAATCGAAACACATGACTATTGCATTCCACTAGCGACGGTAACCGATACGAGGTCAAATGTTTACCAAATAAAAAAAGACTGAGCAGTATCAAAATAGTATTGTATAATAAATAACAAAACCTACAGAAAATATTGATTTGCGTTGTTCATATTGAGGGGGCGTATTGACAGATTATTATTAGAGATTAATTTAACAGACTCAAGTAGTATTGTCTATTTCTACCTATTTCTATTTTAAGAGGAAGGACGGCTGCTAATATTATACCAGATACTTTAAGTTTATGTTTTTATTTTTTTATTCCTTACGTACTTGAACCACGGCGCACCTGATGTTAAGTGATTATTGGAGCCCATAAATACCTACAACGTAAATTCCGCCACCTACCTTGAGATATGAGTTCTAAGGTCTCCGTTTTTACAGTATAACAGCTGTCCCACCCTTCAAACCGAAACGCATTACTGCTTCACGGCAGAAATAGGTGGGATGGTGGTACCTACTCGTGAGGGCTCACAAGACGTCCTAGCAGCAGTAATTAAGTAAATTAAAATTTTGCAGGTTTGATTTTTTTTATTTATTTATTGCTTAGATGGGTGGACGAGCTCTCAGCCCACCTGGTGTTAAGTGGTTACTGTAGCCCATAGACATCTACAACGTAAATGCGCCACCCACCTTGAGATATAATTTCTAAGGTCTCAGTATAGTGACAACGGCTACCCCACCCTTCGAACCGAAACGCATTACTGCTTCACGGCGGAAATAGGCGGGGTGGTGGTACCTACCCGTGCGGACTCCCAAGAGGTCCTACCACTAGTGATTACGCAAATTATAATTTTGCGGGTTTGATTTTTATTACACGATGTTATTCCTTCACCGTGGAAGTCAATCGTGAACATTTGTTGAGTACGTATTTCATTAGAAAAATTGGTACCCGCCTGCGGGATTCGAACACCGGTGCATCGCTACACACGAATGCACCGGACGTCTTATCCTTTAGGCCACGACGACTTAAAAACTTGATTTTTACTACACGATGTTATTCCTTCACCGTGGTAGTCACTCGTGAGCATTTGTTAAGTACATATTTCTTTAGAAAAATTGGTATTTGCCTGCGGGATTCGAACACCGGTGCATCGCAAGATACGAATGCACCGGACGTCTTATCCTTTAGGCCACGACAACTATGTATCAAGAAAAGTGATGGAGTTTGAAACCATATGGCCATAAAGCACAATGTTGAGAATGATAACAGTTTCTATAATGATGACCATCACAATATTGCAGCCATTTAAAATGTATCTTTGATTTGTGCGGACTCCGATAGCCAACATAAAATTAAAAAATAGTCCATGCAAGTAGCTTGTATGTTACATAGGCTCTTTCTAAAAATTGGTTTCGCTTAAATAAAATGGGACTCAAACTAAAAAGGGTGCGTGTACTTATGTACGCGCGTAAGAAGTTATACTTTATTTTTATTAAATCTATTTCTTTTTTTTTATTTAAATTTTAATCAATTTGAAAAAAATCGATTAAACAACATCCTCAAACACGCTGGACATCCCTTTTCTTGACATCGTATAAATTCGGTAATTCTCGGTACGATTCGGAAAGTTCCCCTGCGGCTATATTCAGACTCGCCAAGTTACGTCGGTCGTATTGTAATGAGCGATTTAGTGGGCAACTTCATTCTGTTAATTTTGTGTCACGGTGCGCGCGCATCGTAAAATTTCACTCTCATCAAATTTTCATAACGCGCCTAAAGAAGTATAACTTCAATAAATTATTATTATTTATAGTTTACATTACGTTATTGCTAGTACATAATATTATATAACAATAACTCGTAGTTTATTACAAAAACAGCCAATGTACTTCGGAACTTCGCAATCTTGGATCGCTCCTGATTGACCTTTATGTAAATTCTCTCGCGCCGAACAGGTAGGCTGTTAAATAACCGAATTAATTGAATAAATTTCTGGAATTATCCTATAACGGTAGCTAACAGTTTTATTTTTATTTTTTTTATTGCTTAGATGAGTGGTCGAGCTCACAGCCCACCTAGTCTTAAGTGGTTAATGGAGCCCATAGACATCTATATCGTAAATGCGTCACCCACCTTGAGATACAAGTTCTAAAATCTCAGTATAGTTACAACGGCTGTCCTACCCTTCAAACCGAAACGCATTACTGCTTCACGGCAGTAATATGCAGGGTGGTGGTACCTACCCGGGCGGACTCACAAGAGGTCCTACCGCCGGTAATTTTAAAAGAAATACAGAAAAATCCTGAATCGCGCCAACGACAGACAGTTTTACTAGACCATGACGCCCACTCGTTGGAAGATCTTCCTCACGAATAGACGAACGAATAGTACGAATTCATGTACCTGTGGTATATAAGTTTTGAAAACAAAATTCCTGTATCCTGTTAGCCTCTTCTATATTATTCTACCGGATTACGCTAATGGAAAAATAGCTTGGTTTTTTTTTTTCAAAGTAGATTATGCCTAATTTGCGTTGTTTTGAATCTAACCCTCTTTTTCATTATTATATTTGGATATAATTTCATTAAAAATATTTTGTCATGATGAGCGATGCACCGGTGTTCGAATCTCGCAGGCGGGTACCAATTTGTCTAATGAAATATGTACTTAACAAATGTTCACGATTGACTTCCACGGTGAAGGAATAACATCCTGTAATAAAAATCAAACCCGCAAAAATTATAATTTGCATAATCACTGGTGGTAGGACCTCTTGTGAGTCAGGGCGGGTAGGTACCACCGCCCTGGTTGTTTCTGCCGTGAAGCAGTAATGCGTTTCGGTTTGAAGGGTGGGGCAGCCGTTGTAACTATACTTGAGACCTTAGAACTTATATCTCAAGGTGGGTGGCGCATTTACGTTGTAGCTGTCTATGGGCTCCAGTAACCAGGTGGGCTGTGAGCTCGTCCACCCATCTAAGCAACAAAAAAAAAAAAAAAACAAAATCTCATTGTAAATTAGAGATGAAAGGGATATCCGGTAACTATCCGGCCTATCCGGCCATGTTCTGCAAGACTGTACTTCCTAGCAAGACCCAAGTCTTACCTATTATACGACAATGGTTTTTCGACAACGTATTTAAAGTTTGACGAAATTGGCACCCTTCCATATCTTTCGCAATAAAAACAAATTATAATGAAAAACACTTCAACAATTAATATTGAACCTTCTATTTTCGAATTATCCAATTAACAAAATTGTTCAATCTTGAATATACCACAAGTATGAGAAAAATGGGTTTTTTTTTTTAACAAACCATACCCAATTAGTACTCAATTGATCCAAAAATCTCCGGTTGGGTCTAGTGGGGTTACCTTATACATTTTAATGAAACCGTTCTTTAGTTACATGAATATCATCTGATGTTCGCATACCTAGTATATGCGACGTCAATCCACACAAACCACACCGTATTTTTCGATTTCCATTGGAAGCAGGTGAGCTTACGACGTTCAGACCAAGATTGTCTAACAGCTCGTATTTCAAAGCTTTAGTTGAAAAACGATGGGGTTGTTAACTAGATTTAAGCCCCCAAATATACATTGGATGACAACACGAAATTTCAAGCTACGCAAGTAAAATCTTATTGGTATTAGTAATTTTGCCATCATACTTCACAATAAAAACGATAAATTTTATTCAATTAAGCATGATTTTACCATCAAGTCGAATTGCAGCTTTAGTACTTTGAAATATGAGGACAAAATTCAAAATTGCGAGGACTCTATAGAAACAAGATCGGTCGTACAAGCTGAGTTCATAGTACACCTGAGATCTACCTTATCCATGAGAGGCAGGGGAAATATCACGTAAGAGACAAATTAGGCGATGACGACTTTATATATAAAACTAGCTGATTTTTGTAGTCTTGAGCTTTTTCAATTCTAATTCTAACCGATTTATTTCAACTATTATTTTATCTAAGATTCTCATTAAATATAAAAGTAATTTCCATTTCCTAGCCCTTGTTCCAAAAACAGCAGCAGTCTTGAACAGAACCGACGAGACAAACTTTGCAGGCTTCTCTTTTTTTAATGAGTATCTTGTATTTTTTTATTGCTAAAAGAGTATCCATGGCTCTAGCAATGACACCTTGATACGTGAATACTTGATATACTTGATACTTGAAGTCCCGAATGTATTTAAGTTGACGAATGAAAGTCCTTAGAATGTAATTACAAATGATCTATTGTACAAGGCTTATTCATCCTATACCATACCTATTTACATCCTTTAGACTAGCCTCCTGATTCCTTCACGGCAGATACAGTTAGGAGGATCGTATCCAACAATACGGGTATGCGATACACTCTACGACAGGTATTTGTCAATACCATGACAATTGAATCAAAATTTTATCTGCCCATTTATGCCAAAAGCAAGGATATATTTACAAAAAGGCCCTAGACTAAAACAAAAGCACGTAGCAAACATAAAGATTGTTTATTCCGTACTTATTTTTCAGTAAGTGTGCCACAACACAATCAATTATATCCATAAGCGTCGTATGACATATTGTAATTGAAACAAACCAATAAATTTCCCCTTAAAGCCGAATAAATATTTACGTAAAGTTCATATATTTACCGTGTAGGTGCTTTGATCGAAACCTGGAATCTATTACAATATATTAAAGCTTTTGTTTGAAGGGGCTTTTGTACGAAATAAATTGGTTGATCTAACAGAAATCAAAAAGTAGAGAGTAGATCGAGACCAGAAAAGGATAATGCCTGAGGTGAATTCACCAACATTTGTGGTTACATTCTAAGGACTTTCAATTGTAGACTTAATTAAAAATAATGTTTATTATATCCATGTGACATTTCAGATAAGAGCATTAAATTAGGTTGCTGTTTTTCTTGTCTGATAAATGTTTTTGGTACCTAAAAGTACGACAAAATTTTAACTTTGGGCCGCTATATATGTATAAGGACCCAAAAAATCCCTTGTAGAAAAATGTCTACTAAAGTGTATACAGAAATAAAAGCGAGTCAAGAGTTAAGAGATCGTCCCAAAGCTTAAAGCAATGAACGAGTACGCTGACGGAAGCTGAAACCAGCAGAAAATTGCTTTGCTAAATCTAAATTCTCGTTGTCTCAAGAAATTTAATTTGTATTACTTACTGACTAATTTGATAGACTCCCTGGTGCCTCTGCCTGTTGCGCCGAAGGTCGTGGATTTGATTCCCACATCGGGCAAGCATTCGTGTAATGAACAGGTTTGCCTACTCTTTGTCTGGGTACCTATTATCTACATATGTATATATTGGTAGGCAGTGGTTTGGCTCTGCCCCTGGCGTTGCTGCATGGGCGACGGTAACTACTCACCAATAGGGCGGCCGTATGCTGTTTGCCTGCAAGTGAAAAAAAATATATACTTAAGTAAGTATGTACGTCAATCTCTTGTATCTATAACACGGGGAATCCTAATTTGGGGCCGGATTATTGTGCGTGATTTGTTTCCATTTATTTATTTATTTATCATTATTTATCACAATGCACTCAATGAGAAAAATCGGAATCGGAAACCGGAATCAATATATTTTCTTTACAGTATGTACCGATCTATTTGTGCTCCCTGCACTCTGACATTCTCCGTGTCACTATTGTATGACTGAATTTTATTGTCCAGATGATCGTAAATTTTTGAAAATATTGACAACACCAAAACGAACAAATAATCATGAAAGAACAAATCGTCTTCATATTCAAAAAAAGACTATACTGGAATAAGACGTTCCATTTTTATAAGCTTTCTAATCTTTCTATTGCCATGTACTCGTCGATCCGGCAAGAAAATGAGCTACCAAATTACAGCCCTCTATCCCTTTTGTATAATTCTATATAAAATAACGAAGTGATGTTTGTGTATTGATTTTTTATTTAGAAAATTACTAATATCGCACCCGTCTCGTAGTTGCGATGCTAGAAATAGATATAGATGTAGTAGCAAAAGCGATTATGTCTTGGTTGTTTCTTAGAACAGACACCCTGATTTCTAAATAACAGCAATGAATGTAATGTGGGTCCTCGAAAGACTCACGAGAACATTATAATGTAAAATAATTCAACACGTATTTTTTTAGACTCACGAGTTGAGAACTCATACGGGTCGATGTCGATGCCTAATCCAGCAAATACTCAAATATCCTGATATTAAGAGCTTCATAGATTTTATTCCAAATGCAAATGAGAGGTAATCTCGATGTTGTGATTGATGAAATATACTTTTTTAATGTTCATGGATAAATGACCATAAAAATCCCTAAATAGTTTTAAGCCATCGACTATTGATCTCTATGTACCTATGTCAACAATAAATAAAGTGTCCGGGACTTAATAGATAAAACATTTAGTAAATCTTTATCGAGCGATAGCATCGTGCGTTGATAAAAGATAAAGATAAAATGAACTGCAATTTTTTCTGTATAACAACTTGTGAAATTAAAATCGTGGCTGGATTTGAATCAACTACCGCGTTACTACCTATTTTGCAAGTCCGTGACAAAGTTGTACGGAAAAAACTGTTATGAATTTACTTTATTAATACTAACTAAACGGTATTCCGAAGGGGGGAAAAAATATTATATTTTTATCGTTTAAAAACTACCTCAGACTATATTGATCGGTCTACAATAAATAATCTCGACCTTACGGTGTCATTATTATTTACGCTTCGTAAGAGGATAAACACTTGACCAAGGTAAACGGGTTAAGTTGGATCTACTTCGTAACATAATATTCGATTTCCCATTAAAATATCTCCGATGTTAATAAACAGAAATGTAAAGCATAATAATGAGAATCACATATTTACTTGTGTTTGCAAAGAGTGAAGAAAAGACATATTACTTCTAGTTAACTATATGATGATGAAGGGTTTATCAGAATAAAGTTCAAAGATTCTTCTTCGCTGTATTTTTGTAATTCTAAAAGATGGGTCATAGCAACCTATAGAAGTCTATATGACATCCTGGCTACCTGACTCTATATGAGTATGAATGACGATCAAATTATGTTTACGACCTGCGTAAGCTGAATAAAATAATCTAACCAGTTTTTCGTGATTGCAACTATAAATTAATTCCCGAATTCTTCACGCTCCTGTTAATTTATTTATGGTACTGGAACATATTGAAAGACCACAACGATGCTGCTATGCTACTTCCCATTTTATCATACTTCCCATTTTTAATCAAGAGTTCTCGGATCCGATCTAGATGCTAATTTTGAGTATAATATTGAGACATCCATCTCGTGTGTGATATATTTATTATGCTTTGTCAACAAATGGATTATAAGCAGTCTATTTAATTAGAAAGAAAATTCAATTAATTAAAGTTTAGTTTTTTCAGGATATATTAACATTTAATATATTAATTTCCGGCAACTAAGTATCTTCAAAGCTGCTTTGATCTGTGGCTCCATTGTCGTTCGGAAGTAATTAAGTAATTTCGCTTTGAGCTATTATTATTATTATTATTAAAATAATGTTTAATTAAATATAAAGTTCAAGACTGGATCTACTCATCACTATATTTTGCAGGACTCATGTGAAGGCATCCAATACAGGATGTATTTTAATTACATTATTTTTAATCTTATGTTGCCTAGTTGTTGGAAGTGAACTCACAGCCTGCCTTATGTTAAGTGACAACTGGAGACCGAAGACATCACGCTTATGCCACGAGCCTAAATGCCACCACTCACCTTGAGACATGTGGTTGAGGTCTCAATTGTATTGTACTAGGGATTTGTCAGCCTTCAAACGAAAGCCTGGCTACTTTACGGCAGAAATATGCAGCATGGTAATATACTTCACATATGAGCTTACAGTATAAAATTATTTCTGTGCAGCTTATTTCTGATATGAAACCCGTAAACCAAATTATCTATAATAGATAGTATTCACTACACCAAATCGCATTGATACAATAAATCAGTGATATTCTAATAGCTCTATTATAATCCTCTAGAGTCTTAACTTAATCTTCAAGCAAACAGATTTTATAGATAGCGTCTTAATAAACAAATTTTAGTATTCAATTAACTTCGACAGGCAAACCCACGATCACCCATTAGTCTCCCGATACAAGTTGTTATAAAAAAATAATTTCATCGTCAAAATCCATTGCCATATTCGAGAGGTTGGTGTCGTAATGGAATTTTAATGAGAATTTCAGCTGTTCTCTGTAATTTCTTTTTTTTTTTCTTTCCACGCCTGAAATAAAAGAGCGGCTTTTATTGGAATCGATAACGGTAGTATAGCAGCCAAATTCGAAAGACCTCCACTCTTATAACTTGTTAGAGAAGTTATGGTCTTTCTTAATTTTGGCGTAGCTCTCGGAAAATTCGAAACCTTCCCATATTTGTCGATGTTTCAAATTTTAACGTAGTACCTATTTTTTCCTGAATTCGACGCCTTCGTATTTATTAAATCAGTCCTTTATTATTTAGTTCACGAGGTCTTATTTGCGTCGCTTAGCAGTTTATTACTTAATTTTTCTGTTTCTATTAAAGCGAGATAAAGTCGTCAATACATTTAGAGGTCTATTTTAAGCTCGTTACTGAAATAAAGCTATTTATTTGAGAAGTTAACTTCTAATGATATTTAAGATTATTTCTAATTTTAAAAGGCGATATTTTTTCATAATAGTGCTATAATGTAGAATCCCTTTAGATGCATAAATTGCTAAAAATACGATGGAGCATATTGTTAGTATTCATCTTACATTAAAATATCAAAATTAATCAAATTTAGTATTTAATATTAATAATAAAGCTAAAAATATAATACCATTTCTTTCCGGTCAGCACGCAACGTTGGCAGCTCTAAGAATGAAAGCTTCGAAAAGCTGAAAACACGAAAGTGTTACTCTGCCGGGGCTTATTGTAAACAAGTGTTATCGCGTCGCGGCAGACGGAGATCGGCTAACTTGCTCCGGAGCTTTTGGCAAAGCTCAAAAATTTAAGAGCACAATAAAATTTTCTCTTCGTAAGCACGTTTCGTCCGCTTTCGTGTTTGTTAATTTTGTTAATTTCGTTATTGAATGAGTGAGAGAGATCTCAGCAAACGTACAGGAAGAAATAGTGCGCAATAATAGATACATGTGAAATAGTTAATTTGGCGCCTGACATATAATAAATTGAATTTAATTAAATAGCCTTTTATTCAGATCTACATTACAATTATATGACTAAATATAATAATATATAGAAAACTTAAATTTAATGTAACCTTAATCTAGTTTCTTATTTGAATTTTTCTTATTTTTTTATTTATCTTTTTATTGCTTAGATGGATGGACGAGCTCACAGCCCACCTGGTGTTATGACGTGGTTACAGGAGCCCATAGACATTTACAACGTAAATGCGCCATCCACCTTGAGATATAAGTTCCAAGATCTCAGTATAATTACAACGGTTGCCCTACCCTTCAAACCGAAACGCATTATTGCTTCACGGCAGAAATAGGCAGGGCGGTGGTACCAACCCGCGCGGACTCACTAGAGGCCCTACCACCAGTAAGACCTGCAGATCTGTTTGCCAAACGTCAAAGGCCTCCTCCAACCTTTTCCACTCATGTCTTTCTTGTTCCATGCCACGCCTGCCACTTCTCTTATGTCGCCATACCATCATTTTTGCGGTCTACCTTTTTTCCTTTTGCTTTCTCTAGGATACCATCGTGTCACAATTATGCTTCATTTATATTTACCTCTAACCATAATAATATGCCCTCCCCAACGCCATTTAAGCCTTCTAATTTTGCATTTTGATATATACTAGTGAAAACAAAATAAGGGCCACTAGTTTATTTTGACGTCGGTGGCGATAAATTATTTTTTATGCATTCGCAACAAGCTGATGGTTTATTGTGGTATTGTTGCCTTAAGTGTTTTCTTTTGAGTATTCCATCTTCATATTTTTTTTAAAGTGTATAGATTTTGGTAATTATATAACTAGTCAGGTCATAAGTATTGTCACACAGTAAAAACTTTTCTTTTAGAATGCTGGCCACAAAAAAGTTTATTGAATTCGAATTTCGAATTGTTCATGAAAATAAAAATGTATAC